>NC_132899.1:16408489-16708489 GCF_030463535.1 Salminus brasiliensis
GGTTTCAGATATGACCAAAACATGTAACTGCTAAACACCCCCCACCCCCTCCCTAATCATATGTTAACCTGAAATAAGTTTGTTCTTTATATTTTAGAAAAAGAAATGTAATCAAGCCATTGATAAATTTGAAGAGGCTGTGAAGATCAAGCGAGGCCAGATCATCCAGACAGCGATGGGTGAAGAATGAAAATGGACCAAGAGACTTGCCTACATATGTTTGGCTTTTTCTTCCTATTGTGGGCATTTTATGATATGTAATCATTATCTGGAATGGGTTATGTATGTCTGTGTTTTGTATTTATGTATGTATGTATAAAGAGTATAATTGCTAAAAGTACTGTGTAAAAGTCATGGATCACCTGAAGAAACTCTCATTTAAAGTCTCATTTGTCTGATGAGAACATGTTTGCTTAATTGGGGGGGGGGGGGGGGAACTATTAAAACCAATAAATATTGAGGTTGTTAACGTTACAATTTACAATTTCTGGTCGCTGTCTAATACGCTTTCATTTATTAATACTTGCTGGTAGAAGAATCCAGTGGTTGGATAGTACTGAGAAGGTATGGGGACTGGGCCTGTACCTTCAAATGCATCAGTGTAGTATATGTTTGTATTTATTTAATGTAATTGTATTTATGTAATGATTAAATATGTACAAGCGAAAAACACATTTACTGCCCAGCTAGGTAGACAACTTGGAAACTCATACAAACTAAAGATTTTTGTTCAGTACTGTATATCCAAGACCTGTAAATAAGCCATGGACTGTTTTGGTGTACATTATCTGATCTGCTGCTAATAAAGCTCTCATTGCTGTGTAGCAATGTATTTATACACATATACTGTTTTATTTTTATTAATACTATATTTTGTGTAATCAAACTTAGCTGAAGGATCATTTTAATGTTTAAAACATATTTTAAGTACATAAATTTGCTAGCATATTTGCAATGTGCGTAAAAACAATTGCACCTCATTTTTAAGTAAAAATCTTAATGTATGGATTTTTTTTATTTTTCTATTATAAATATTCAGTTGGGCTACTTATGTGAGTAGTATCTGGATTGTAACCTGGTAAGGTTTTAGCATGCATTTACACTTGGTAGTCAAATCAGACTTGAAATCCAATGATGTGGGATGAAATATGCAAGTTTGCTTGTTGGGCTGTGATTATGTCTGGTGCACTGGGAGGGGTTTTGGTTGTTGGATGTGTCTTGGAGAGATGGGTGTGTTTACACTGCTCTAACATGTGGCTCAAATGTGTCTCAGACCACCTTCTAAAGAGGTTTAAGCGATCAGATTTGTATCTGGTTTAAATGAGTCTTGGTCTAATCCAGATTCCTAAAACTCGAGGCCAGTTAAGTGACCAGGTGTAAACGGACTTAAGTGGTTCCCACTTCTAAGCAGTGGAGGTTGCTATGGTGTCTCAGGTGGTTGCTAACATATTGTCAAGTGATTGCTGTGGTACCCCATGTGGTTGGTCAGGTTTAGGCGCACTAAGGGCGCACAAACATCCACGCGCTTATTCATTTACAGTGTCCGTCGGTCAAATCTGACCGGAACTCAATAGGAGGGTTAAAGCCTCTATTGTACCGATACTTTTATTTTCTACAAAACGAATAAAATAAACGATTGAGGCATTACACAACGCCCTATAAGACGAGCAGTGTTGGCTGAGTTGTAACACAGGAAGCCATATGTACAGACGCTGCCGTGAGGGACCGCGGAGCGCGTGCCTTCTTTTGTGTCGGGGGGTCGCGCGCTCGAGGAACTAATAGTCGTGAACGTCTTTACTGGCGCGGTGGGATGTTTCCCTCAGTCACTACCATCGGTATAAGAGCGCGAGGAGTGACTACAGTGCACTTCATTGCTTTTGTGTGTAAGTGGTGGAAGTTTGCTGTCTGGATCGTCCTCCGTTCAGCTTTTCATAACAGACACAGCTCGATATGAAAGTTGGGTTCGGATCTGTGGTCGTCACCGCTGGAGTTACTGGCATCCTCAGCTTCTGCTTTCTAGCGCTCGCAATAGGAACCGAGTACTGGTACATTATAGACGACAAGCGCGCGAATCACACAGATCCGAATCACCTGCATTCTGGACTTTGGGGTGTGAGTGATGGTAAGACAATGTCTATTTTTTTTTTCCTGCCTTTTTTCCTGTCTATATCTGTAAACGTCCACTGGACTAATAGTGATCTAACAGTATGTCTGATGTTTGTGCTACTTAGCTGGCGAAGCTGGTGGTTGACCAGCTAAGCTCTTAACCAGTATAAAGTTATGTTTGCTTTCGAGTTTGAGCTGTTTTCAGCATGAGCAAGCTAGTATGACCAATCCGGTTAACCAGCTTCACCAGCTTCACCAATCTGGTCCAGTATGACCATCTGGGCGACCATTTTGGTCCCATTGGTCAAGAACTGGTAAACCAGCTGACCTACCAGCAAAGAGCAGGCTATGCATTTGCCTGGATGACCAGCTTGACCATCAATGACCAGCTTAAACCATCTGAAACCAGTGTGAGCTGGATTTTTCAGCCGGAGTGTCTTTTGCCAGTTGATACCTGCATGTTACCCCATTTCAACACAGTATTCTACTGTTCTGTCTTCTAAAAGCTGGAAAGATGCCATAACTTGTGACCATCTCTTCTTTTTGTGGATGATAATGTTGCTGTCTTTTATTATAGATGTTCAGCCCTTCTCAGAAACCCCACCGAGCTTTTCAGACTCAGAAATACACATGCAAAGTAAGTGCATACTTAACTTTTAATAAAGGACTATTTTAGATCTTTTAAAGTTACACAGTTACCCTCTTAAAAAAACAGCCTGGCCAGCACAAACTGATAAAGCTGGTTGACCATCGCAGCTACTGACCAGCAAAGGGTATGATTTCATTTGGTGGTTTAGCTGGTCAACCAATATGGCCACATTTTTTGACCAACATGCCTGTCACGACCAAGCTGGTGGACCAGCACAAAAATCTGACCACTCTTGTCCACCAGTACAGAACTAAACTGGTTAACCTGCTTAACCAGAAGATCTACCAGCACAGAGTATGTTTTTGTCTGGATGATCAGCTTTTCAACCTTCTTGACCTCAAAGACCAGCCTACACAATCTAAAACCAGCTATCAGCAGAAGCTGGTCTGTAGCTGGAATTTTTAACAGGGTGTGCTTTGCTTAACATAGCCCAGTAAACATATCTACATGAAGATGCGTACAGTCCAACCTAATCTGTTGTAATTCACCTTCTTTCATGCAGACATGCATAATGTGATTGCCATTCTGTTGCCCCTGAGTCTGGTTCTATTAGTGTTTGGAGGAATATGTGGTCTGGTCAGCTCTCTGGCCCGGAGTAGAGCTCTTCTCACGGGTGCCGCCTCCTACTTTCTCCTCTGCAGTAAGTTTCAGCCTTTCAGTAAGTCTGCATGTCCTTGTTGGATTAGTTTCATCTTGTAGAAGTGACTTACATCTCACCTAGGCTGAACAGCAATGTTTTTCTGCGTCAAGTGTTGCCTCAAAGCATTGTAAGACTCTAAAGCCCATTAACTGGTTATTTGAAGGTAGTGGTCATGTAATATACAGCGGAATGACGCATTTTGTGATTGCAATTTCTGATAGCTCTTAATGAGTATTGTGCTTTTGCTCACTAACAGGAAGGAAGCCAGAGAGGAAATTTGCGGTCTTAAAAATTTAACTCACAAGGAGTAATTTTGTTAAGAGATTTGGGACTGATGTTATTACAGCGAATTAGCTTCTAATACCTGTGGGAGAAATGAATAGCGTTATTACATTTTCCTCATCTCCAGTTTTATCTGTTTTACAAGGGGGTGGGGGGGTGAACCTCTTTCTTGAATGTTCTAAAATGTCCTGCCTGAATTTGATTACAAAATAAGATGCTTTTAATCAGAGTATAGTACTTTTTTGGAAAATGGATGGAATGAAATCAGTATATTAATATTGATAAAAGGGGTTTTTATACTGTAGTGGTCTCTAACCCGCTAACCATTTTCCAGCAAGCTTCAACTCAAATCAAGCCAAATCTAACTTGCTCCATTCAGCCAGTCACACACTTCTGGAGGTAGAAATTTGTTGGATCAGGTGGGGACGATTAAGGTTGGACTCAAAGTATGTGGGATGATATCTTTCTCAGGAGCAGGTTTGGAAATCACTGATGTATTATGTTCAAGCTTAACCATCTGTAAGAAGAGTCCAAAAACAGCTTTTCAAATTGTTTGCTAGTGCTGCAAAAGCCTCTTAAGTACCACACTTGACAAAGCTTGCCGGTTTGTGAGGGCCAGTCTTCTAACAACTCAATGCACATCAACATTTGCCTGCTTGCAGCAATATTAATTTAACAACCTCATAATTCAGAGAAACCATCACCATTCAGAGGAGAAATGCATGTCACGTCCTCAGCGGTCTACAGAGATACAGTCAGTTTGCTGTTAACAAACAGCATTTCAAAGCCTGTGGCATAGTGTCCTCTCAATTGGCACTCAAAAGCGTATGACGCACATAAAGGTCTCCTTGTCCTGAAATATAAGGGGCAGCCAGTAAATAATGCTTTACACTTATCCTAGCGGTAATGAGGGGCACATGGGATGTGTTTAACACTGTCAAACATGGAATGTAAATGAACTAAATTTCTAAGCGTCTGCTTTTCTCTTAGTCACTGTGTGTCCTGAGGTCAAGTATATTACTTCACTTCTGAACTCAGTCTTCATTCTGTTTCAGGCTAATTCAAAATGCTAGTCTCCAATGTTCGCTGTATTAAAGCAGCTTTATGCGAGAATTGGCATTTCCTCGTTCCTGGGCTCCCCCTACAGTCAGGAAGTGGAAATCGCTCTTTGAGCCACCACTAATGGACATACTTCTCATATACCTTTTACAAGCAGAAAGCTACAAAAACTGGCAGCTTTATTAAAGAATCATGTGGACTGTCACAGTATTGTCTTACCCACTTCACCAAAGTTACACAGTGCTGTTAGCAGCAGGCCAAGCCTGAAGTAGCTTTGATAGCTGCACTGTTCTCCCTGTTACATGCCAGCGGAGCATCAGCTGGACTTTGAAGCTGTTATTTTAAGGTACAAATGCTACATAAAGCTGCTTTAATTCAACACAAGTGCTTTGTACTGTTGAAACATGAGAAAGACCAGCTTTGTTAACAAATAATCATGAGTAGATCCACATTGCAAAAACCAAAACATACAATGGGCCACCCTTGGTGATCATAGAGCACAAATTTCCATCTCCCACTGACCATGAGAGAGGCGCACAGGGCAGATGCTGGATTCTGCGAGTTTCTCTATTGTTCTTGAAATGTTAGGCCAAAATTGATCGGCACAGTGAAAAAGAACGAACAAGGCAAGAGAAAGCTCACAACAGGAATTGGCATTTTATTTCAATCACACTCAGCAGTCATTTCAACCCAAAGGTTTCAGTTTCACTGCTTGTATGTATCAAGAATTTAATACTTCCGTGTCTCCAAATGTCTTCTCATCTATTGCAAAGGCAGGTGGAAAAACCTTGATGTGTTTAGCTGAATAAATTAATGTATAAATTCCACATTCATTCAGTCTGTTCCAATCTTGTATTATAGCTACTTTTGCTAATTAGAACTTGCATTAATTTCACTCTTTATTGCCTCCTAAGTTTACAGCTGGTGTGAAAATCCAGCCTCATTCTGTCGGAGTTTAACTAGATGTGGTTTTGCCGCAACAGTTCCACAGAGGCACACTCTAATGGTGATTTGGTTCTATTGCCTGCTGCCTGAGAATCAGGTCATCCGAGGGTGCTTTAGTAACGGTGATATGAGCTCTGCCCTGATTCAACGGGGCAGTAGATCTGCCCAGGCCGCTTGGCGAGTCAGTTTCGTTCCTGTGATGCAGCTCTTATACGTAGAATGTGGTAGTTCATCTGCTGAGTGCTATTATAAAGCATGTTGATGGTTACGATTGGCACACTGGCATGGCATGAGACTAGATTTATATCTGTTCTTTGGCAAATGCTTGCATTGTTTGAGTCAACTTGAGAACATAATTAGGTGGACCTGAAAGAGTGTGTAAGATTTATCTCTGCAGCCATGTTGGCCGGTTGGGCTGTAAAAGGTGAGTTATAGTCATCTAAATCAGATGCAGAGCCCCAGCAACACTACACATCTGAATCAGCAGAGTGTCCTTCAAATAACTGAGATGTGTTGGAAGTTCACAGGACTGTTAAACTCAGAAAGTTAAACTCTATAGAAACGTACAGTTTTGTAATATTTAAAACTCGCAACTCAGACCCCGTTTACACCTGGTCACTTCATGCGACTAGTATCTGGGTTGTCTCCTGATTAGATTGCATTTACACATGGTAGTCAAAGGTGTCTCTGGTTAGTCAGATCTAAATTTGGTTGTTGATTTGGATGGAATATGTGAATTAGTTAATTGCGCGGCAGATACTACTGGTGTTTCGGTTATACTGGGAGGGGTTTTGGTGGTAGGCAAATGTTTCTTAGAGAGACGGATGTGTTTACACTGATATAACGTGGCTCAAATGCGTCTCAGACGACCTCCGGAAGTGGTTTGAGCGATCGGATTTGTATCAGAGTCTTGGATGCGTTTACCCTTGCATTTTTTCATGTGGCTTGGCCTAATCCAGATATCCAGATACTCAAGACAGATGAGGTGACTAGGTGGTCAAGTCGGGGTCCAAGTCTAGCATATAAGACACTAAGACAGAATGCACAAAACAGTTGATAAGCTGATATTTAATGATAACGTTTTCTTATATACAGGTGTTATGGTTGTTATAGTTTGTACTGATGGCTCCTTATTAATGATTTAGAATGAAAAAAAGATACCATATATTATATTTAAATATTATTTGGCTCCCATGCCGCAGCAGTCCAAGTGCTGTTCCCATCATCAGGAGGTCGCCATTTCTAGCCCAGATGATGCTAGAGCTATCTGTGGCTGAGAGAGCATAACTGGGCTTGCTCTCTCTCCCTCCATCATCAGCATGGTGCTATCCAACCAAAGAAACTACTTAATGTAACAGAGTTGACAGTTAGACAGTTAGTCCAATGACATCTCATTAGCGTCAGTTTACAAGGAAAAACGGGAATGCTGCTCTTCCTTTCTGATCTTTGTTGCAGTTTACCAATTAAATCCTACATCACATTTTTCAATGCAAAGAAAGCAACATGGTCCCACCACTGACAAGATATTGTTTTCAGCATAGAAGGGACACAAACATGGTAGTAGCATGTTAGCACTGTTGTATTGATTTGGCATACAGTGTTATGGTAGTAAAAAAAAATACTGACAAAAGACTCCCATAGCAATAGGTGGGCTAATCAGTTATTATATATGTATATAAAGCATTTTAGTGTCCCATTTTATTCTAATGTCTGGGCACCCTTAGGCAAGTGACACGTTCTGTCATTCTTTAAATTGAGCAGTATTAAAGTTTGTATTTCTAAAGATGGATTTTGAGGCAGGTTTTGATCACATAAAATGTATTTTTTTTCAATTGGTGCCCAAATCTTTACATACAACTTTAGGGTAGGTGCCTAATAAGATATGGCAAATACTTGTTGGTACAGGGTAGGTGGACCTAACTGGAAACTTGTGTGTTTGTTCTCAGGTCTTCTTACTCTCTCTGGTGTAAGTCTGTACATCAGGTATTCGCAGCAGGCTCTGGAGATAACAGAAAGGAGGATGGGGCCGGAGCAGATGGCTCTGGTTCACACGTCATTCGGTTGGTCAATGGGCATGGCCTGGCTCTCCTTTATTCTAGAAGTGATAACCGGTCTACTCCTGCTGCTTGCTGCCAGGTTGGCCCAATTACCCCAGTACCAGGAAACGGTGGCCCCCATATAAGACATGCATGTTTCCAGTTCAAAGCATTGCTATTTAAAAGTAATTACTGCATGTATTTGTCAAGTTGAAAAGTGCTTGTTTTAGCATACTTTGTCCCTGTATTTTTTCTTATCTAAACTGAATACCAGTTCCTTCTACAGACAGCAATTTTGAAGTACCTTTTTGTCCTGACGATTGAGCCAATGCATGTTACCTTTTATTACCAAATTATTCTTTATTATGGAAGACAGCAGTGACTGATGGACATTTTGCTGTTGTTTGTTTAAAGCAGCTTGGTGAGATCTTAAAACAGTTTTGGCAGATATTTCATGTATTTTGAACAGTGTCCTAGAATGAAAAACTGTACTGTGAACACTGCTGCTTCTTCACTGAAAACCAAATAAGAGCTGTAAAACAGGCTAATTCCAAAACCCCAGACTTGACTTATTATATTTGGATCCCCAAAAAAGACGTATACCCAGCCCACCATTGAAAACCTTTTGAGGCAAAACGCAATGACTACCCTAGCTACTTTATTCTTGGCTGGAATAGCAAGGTTTTTATTGGACATATACAATTATATTGGGCCATTTTTGAATAAAACAAATACAGAATAAAATTCTGTGGCACATTTAAAACAGACATTTCTATTTCTAAAGAAATCTGGAAGTGGTTATTAGCTAAAACATAACAAAAAAGTCACAGGCATTATCTCTTCTCTAGTAGTCGGTTGCGCAGTCCCTTAATTTAGTAAGCCAATCCTGTCAGGTAAAGATTCCACTGAGTCTCCTCAGTTCGTCTGCGGTAGCCCACTCGCCCACTAACTCTGTGCTTCGTGTCTAAGCAGTACACAACACTGACAGTCCCACATTCGAGATAGAAAACTGTAGCTTATATAGGTTCAAATCTGGGTTCAACATACATGATGTAAAACAGAGCAAAGGTTTTGGTAATATTTACCAGACAGGGTTGACACTGTTATTAGGTAAAGGAGGTGCTTAACCATTATTAGAAACTACATTTTGCAATTGACAAAATGTGACGTGATGTCAACACATCTCACATTTTTAAAATCTTTATTTTTCTTTATTTAATTCAGTTATCTCTCCTTTAATCTAAATAAATGTACTTTTCTAGTAAACATGTGATCATTGTCTCTTTGGGCTGTTTAATTTAGTCTCCCCTGTTTGTTCCATGCTTCAAGCACCATAAATTACAAGTTGGAAACAGTGTGTTATTTGGTTATTTATTTGGTTAATGAGCCTTTTCCTTTTAGCTTGTGTATGCTGTGTTTAGCCACTGCAACCTTATTTTACATACTGAGGAGCTAATTACGTGCCAGAGCACACTGTTGAAGTTCACTACGGCAGAGTATCTCCGATTAAGCAGCAATTTATTCCAAAGGATGTAAAACGCCAGCACTGTGTACGAAGTAGTTGCAGCTATCTATTTTTAGGAAAGAGAATTATTAACATGAGAATGATAGGGCATATTGTTGCCATAGGCAACTATTGATCAGACCATAAACCTTAACACAAATACAAGGTTTATGTGCAGGATGCACAATTTAATACATTCTGTCAATTTGTACATTACATGCCATTGACTCAGATTCATAGCAATGCTGTAAAGCACAAACAAGCCTTCTGGATATGAAGGCTCTGAGATATGTGCTGCTACTAGCATGTGGGCCTAGCCTCCTCTGGAGCTGCAGCACAACAAATGCAATCTCATTCTAGTCGTCATGACAATCCATCTCTATAATGAGCGTATTACACACTTATGGGACACTGTTACATAAACCCTGGTGATAAAGCCAATTACTCCAAAAATGAGAAAGCCTCCTAAAGTGAGTTGCGTGTCTCTTAATCATTTATGCCTAGGGTTTCAGGGACTCTGCCAGAGTTTATTTCAATTATTTTTGCTGGTTGTATATAAATACATATTTTTGATATCTATACTAATTGAAAGCTGTGCATGCCCCCTGGAACCTTGTACATACAGTATACTGGCCATCTAACTGGTGAGAATAGTTTTGAGCACTGTTTTATATATACAGACAGATTCAAATGGCTTAAATTAGCCTCAGTCTATGTTTGCAATGCAGTGATACATTTGAAATTAGAATATACTAATGCTGGATAATCTGTTAAAAATGCTTAATACAAATTTAGTAAAATACAAATTTACTAAAAGGCCTATCAGGCTATAAAAAGTAAAAAAATAATCTTTCAAAATCAAGTTCAAGGTGCTGATTCCAAGGTACCACAAATGTATCCATTATTTAGCTTATGTGTCTTTAGTAGGTGATTGGCAATTTCTCCTGTGGCTTCATCTGCCTTTTTGTGACCTTAAGCTGTGCTGCTGGGCCACAAATTGTGCTTTCTTTATAGCCAGCTGAGTGTCCTCCTCACTAATGTCCAGATGCCACACAGCTCTCACAGTATTTCCAACATGAGGAAACATCAGGACACACACTCCCTGACCCAGAGCTTCTACTTCCCCCTCGTTCACTGTTCCCATCAGCTTACAGAACTCAGTAGGACTCAGCTCAGGATCTCGCAGGGAGAATCGAAAAATGTTCGTCTCCAAGCCAGCCAAGTCCACCTGGTACAGAGGAGGGTCGCACTGTGCCAGAACTGCAAGTAAACATTGAGACTTTATATTAGACTGATTTTTCTCTCATACTTTAATCACTGTATAGCTTTGGATACAGATTTTTCCCCAAACTTATCCATTTTAGAATGTTTACGTTTGACCAGATGCAGGTAAACATAAATACAGTAAAACGTAACAAGAATGTTTTCTTTTGAAGATAATAGTTGATATCTGGTGAGCTAGTTTGAAGAACAAAGCCTCCAGAGGTTCCAGATTTCTCCTGGACGCCACCAGCCAGCACATGAATTTGTTCATCACCACCACCAGCTCACCTAGTTTAACTTAACTCAAGCAATCATTTGTCAAACTGATGGAAGTGTTTTAATGAACGCTGTGACATAAAACCACCACTTTTTGTATTAAATGTATTTATTTAAATTTGAATATATTTGTATTTATTCAAATATTAGTGTTTTATTGAGCAAAAACAAAAAAAAAACACTTGCTGCCAAGAAACTGAGCTTTTTAACTCCATTTAACAGATGACTAAAACTTTTGCACAGTTTTTGTCCTTATAGCCAAGTCTGTTCACTCGGTGGCCATCTTTAAGACCATTCACACGTCATGCAAGAAGAGATTGGCTTTTAATTGTTGAATGACGGGACTTTATCCATAAACAAACGCCATGTTAAGCATTAGGAGAACTCACATTCATGTTTTAACGAGTGGCCGGTCTCCTCATTTATAACATATCTGGTACTGTATATATTTAGTAACTAGTTATCTTTCCTGAAACCAATGAGTCAATCAGTTGGCAACTTACAGGTGAAATGACAGAAACTAACAATGCAGCCTTTATGGCAACTAATGGTTGTTGGAATAAGTCCCTGCATGACCACTTAAAATTTGAATTGTTACAGGAGACAGTGTGTGCATCCAGTAGAACCCACAGAGACACCCATCTCAAATACGCTATTGATTCACATAAGTCTAGTTATAATGACTTTAGTCATAAATTTTACATCACCTTCAGCAAAGCCCCTGGCGTTCCTGTGGTCCTCGGCCAGTCTACCAATCATGTCTGACAGGGCAATCTTACCAGCTCCAGCCAAAATACCTGACTGGCGCATTCCACCACCCAGTGCTTTTCGAGCACGCAGCGCTCTCTGAATGAAGTCGTTGGACCCACCAAGCATGGTGCCCACTGGTGCCCCCAGTCCCTACCAAAGACAGACATCATAACAAATTAACCATGCTGAATCAAACAACAATAATCATTTGTCTTCGAATATGGTTTTTATTATTTGTATTCTCAACAGCATTAAGAACTGAGTTAAATTTGCAAATTACAAACAACATACAGAGTAAGCATATGATGACCAGCACATGATGACCAGGGGAATGATTTTTACTAAATACTTCTCCCACTCTTAATAGGAACTTTACAATAGGAGGGTGTATGACAGATAGAACTGATTCTAGAACTGTAGTTTGTTTGTTTCTTTTTCCTTGGGTCATGCAGTATATAAACTGATCAGTCATTAGCACCACTGACAGGTCAAGTGAAGAACTTTTATAATCTTCATCTACAGTGGTATCTGTCAAGGGGTGGATATATTAGGCAGCAAGTAAAAAGTCAGTTCTTTAAGGTTATGTGTTAAAAGCAGGACAAATGGGTAAGAATAAGAATCTGAGACACTTTGTGATTGCAGATTGACACAATTGTGATGGCTAGACGACTGGGTCTGAGCATTTTCAAAACATCACGCAGGTCTTGTGGGTTTTTTCCGGTATGCAGTGGTCAGTACCAAAGCACATTTTGGACTATATAAATTAGCCACTGAACTCTGGTGTTACTGAGAGCTCCAAATAAACGAACAAACTGAATCCAGAGCGAGTCTCCTCTCGTCCTTTGACAAGCACAAAAAGAAGAATCCAAATTCAATGCAGGCCATAAGACGTGTAATATGGACAGTAAGGGAGTTTGCATCCTAACTTCTAATCCGAACTGGTGTTAAGGGACAAAAACAGCAATCTGTTAGTAATATCTATTCATGTATTTCATTTGATGTCTTTCAGTGTCAGGAAAAGAGTAAAAATTATGCAAAAGAGAAGGCTCATTTCCTGAAAGATACAAACAAGTCCTGTAATTAAAATGCAAATATCCTCTTTGACACCCACACTCTGCCACACATTAAGTGGCAAGTGTGATTGGGTTTACTTCAGCCAGGCAACTCTGCATGTGAGCAATGAAGTGAATAGCAATACAGAGCTTACTTCTTCTGGAGAGACAGGCAGGGAGTCTCAAATCCTGGATGGTAGAGCATGATTACAGGCCTGCTGCCAGCCATGAGATTCAATATTGTGTAGAACAAAGAAGCTTGATTACATGGACAGCAGAAACGCTCCAACAGGTTACATAACATTACACTGCCTTTATTATGCAGGTAAATCTCTATTGTGTACATGATTTATGTAAGAAATCTATAATTAATCAGAAGCTGCATGTCAACGCGTTAGTCATTAGGTGTGAGGAACCATTTCTGGGTATTTTTATTTCTTCTACTTTTTTTCTTATAATTTGATAAAGTAAGCAGGATGAGTATTCGTATCAACTTGTTAAATTCGTAGAGATTTACAAATTAATTTTATTCATCTTTATTCATCCCACCTCACCTCTTTCCATAAGTATTGGATAGAGCACCATCATTCAGACAGCACAGTTCCACGGCTCTACAGCGCAATGCTGGGGGGCTTTATAGCTCTCTAGCCCACACATGGCACAAAAATAGATGTTTATCTGCTCAAGAGAGTCCTATTCTATTGGCAATACTTTTCTACAGGTACTAGACATGCCATGTGTGAGCATTTTGTTTACATCTGTGTCAGCAATGGGTGCAACCTAAAGTTAGAAGGGGTGTCCAGAAACATTTGGACACATAGTGTATTTATAGTGCTTATACATTTTTTTATGGAAAATTTCATTAATTTCTAAATTGGCAGCATAATAATGTTTATGTAAAATATGAAAATCACTATCAATATATACTATACTGTGAGGAACATTTGGAGGTTCTTCATTTTGAAACTGTGGAAGATCCTCTTAAGGTGCCTTTGAGGAACACAACAAGAAAAGTTTTTTTTTTAAAGAAAAAGGTTCCTTGCAGGTTCCTGAGGCCCTCTAGGCACCGTGTCATGTAATACAGTACGCTATATAGGCCATTTAACGTGTGAAAAGAACAAACTTAGTATTAAGGACTGAATGAGAACAGTCTTACCTTAGACAGACAGACGCTGACAGTGTGGCAGTGTTTCAGTATGACAGACGGTTGTACACCCAGTGCCACTGCTGCATTCATTAATCTAGCACCATCCATGTGCACCGCAAGCTCATATTTATCTGCTAAAGAACGTAGCTAACACACAGAGAGAGAATGATATACATAAAGTACTACTAGACATAATATCAACAGATGGACACTCTAACATACACTTCATAAAGCCTAACATATAGGACTACATAGTACAAAAACACTGCTTTGACCTCACATACCCAGCTTAAATAATATCTCCTAAGTCACACGATCTACACAAACTCTACATAAATCTGCGTATTTCCAATGAACCACATGTCATTCTGACTAATATAATAGGACTTTGTAATACGTCTCTAACCTCCTGAAGGAAGGAGATTGGGAGAACACGTCCGCCCAGAATGTTGTGTGTGTTTTCCACACACACCAGTCGGGAGCGGGAGTAGTGAGCATCAGGGTAACCGTGACAAATCTTTGAATCCAGCTGGTCCAGATCAAACGTTCCATTAGGCAGAGTCGTGACTGTAGTGGAGTGTACTCCTGCAAGCTGGGGAAAATGCATCAGAGCAGGTGCCTTTCATCAACATCCAACACACCCTGATCAGACCCAAAGATAATATGGCATTGCATGACATCAGAAAATGCATGTTCTTCAGAGTCTGCCTCATTGGAGCAAATCAAAATGGACTTCTTGGACTATTGGTTTAACTGTTTAGCTTTGGAACTGTGGTTTACAATGATGGTTAAAAACATTCATTGAAATTCATAAATTAATATTTTGGGCATTGACATTGATTCCAGCAACATGTGATGTTAAAATAAAATATTAATCTTGCAAGAATGTTTCATTTAATTTAAATGTTGTAATTTAAATGAACAATAAACATCTTTAAATAATGATATAATCTGACTATGCAAATAATCTGGCTATGCTCAACATTTTAAACTCTAAAGAATCCCTGGACATCTACCAGCAATGAACATCCTGGATATAGGTGCAAACAAAAGAAGCAAATTACTTCAGTTATTTTTAGCAGTGTTTTAATTAAAAGGAAAATTAAAAGAATTCATTAAAAGAAAACACTATTTTCAATATAAAGTAATTTTATTTATGCAAAAATGAATAAAAGCAAAGAAAAGCTGTTTGTCCTCCAAACAGTTGTTAATCATTATTTTGTATTTTATTGTTTTTTTAAGATAATGTTTTTTGTCTGGTTTCTTGGGCAACATTCTGGAGTTGACTGTAGATTGACCATGAAAAACATTTGTACAGACTGATTTGTTACATTTTAAATATGTGAAAACCTGCAGAACCTGCAGTGAAAATATACATAGATCAGCACCATTGTGCACGAGGCACTAGTTAGTCCACATTCCAATCTTGGCATTAGGCATGGAGACAATAGGTTCATGTTTATCTCCTCCTGAGAACCCTTTTGGACATATGGTGTATATTAAATGAATTAAATGTCTTCAGTGATAAGCATTTATAAATCTTACCTGTGCACTTCCACCCTGCTCATATATGTGCAGGTGAGAGAGATCACCTACTATCATTGCATCTCCCCTCTCCCTACAATGCACCATGACTGTGAAACAGAAAGAGAGAGAGAGATGGACAGACATGTAAGACTTCAAAGAAAGCATCCCAAATCATTTTAAGGGGTTATCATACAGCACTACACACAATTCAAGGATTGATTCGATATCATACAGTAGTGTTTCAATGTGATGTGACTGAATATGTTAATATGACAATGTGCCTAGTGACATAACATTTTTGTGGTGCTTGCACTTTGCACTCAGCTTACATCCATGTGCACTAGGGTCATAACAATGCACATTTTTCAGGTTCAATATCATTTTTAGTTCTTATGTCTTAAAAATGATGTACAGTATAAACGATCAAGAATTTTTTCTAAATTTTATGCCTAATATAAGTCATAGAATTAATAAATTCTTCAGTTATTTAAGTACTGATTTTAATCTTTAATATGAGTGCTACTCCTTATACCTTCACATGCGTGCTGAATGGTTGATGTCACTGTCTGCCAAATTCTGGCAAGTCTATCTTGAAGAACTTTAGGAACCTTTTCTGGGTTCGGGTTTTAGGTAGCCACACTTTCATGCTCATACTCAAAAGCTTACGAAGAATGTGAGTCTCTCTGTTCTTCTGAGGGTTACAGTGAAAAAATATTATTACCTCTGTCCATTTTCTCCCCCTATGCTTTTACCAGTGAAGAATGGAAACTAATTTTAACTTAACCTCTGGGCACAGTTCACCATCCATCTTACCTGCAATCAGATTGCTCATGGTCCCTGTGGGGATGAACAAAGCTGCCTCCATGCCAAAAATATCAGCTGCCATCTTCTGCAGTTCTACAAAAACAGAAAGAGAGTTTTTTTAACCATTAAAAAACAGCATAGATCGAATTATTCACATAAAATGATACAGATTGGGGACGAAAATAGCTGTATTGTGTCTCTGCATTTATTTACACTGAATTTTTGTCAGTTTATGAGACTTTAGGCAACTCGTGATGCCATCTTTGCAGGCAATCCCATTCATCTACAGCCTGTCATCTTGACACAGAGGGTTTAGAGCCCTCTTCTGCGAGTCACAGGAATTAATCACAAATATTAAGCAGCAACCTCAATAACTATAATCCTATAATAAAATTACTACATTGTAAAGTCTGTAAAATAACTACTAACTTTGGCTAAATTAAAATAGCCAAATAATACTGATGCATCGTGTAGACGACAGAATAAATGTGCAGTTTTTTTTTACATTACTAGTCTTTTAGCTGATATATACATATATGTATATAGACCTATAGGACACATAAGGACAAAGTAGTTGTTTGGTTGTTTAAATTTTAACGATGAAACTATAAATTCTGTAATAATTGCGTTGGTTTAGCTAATTATCAAACTGACCGTATGTACAGTAAACGGGGGGGATCTCCTGCGCCCCTCTCTGGTCCTGCTCTGGTACCGCAGGTCTGTAAGTACTTATTCATTAACTTACTACACACTACGCAAAACTAGCTAATTAACTATAGAGATATAAGTGGGTAATATTTCTAACCAGCAATCGTGGGATCTTCTCCAAAAACATCGTCCCCCACCTCGGCCTCTGCCATGGCTCGGCGCATCGCTGCCCCCGGTTTGGTGACCGTGTCGCTGCGGAGGTCCACCGTGTGCACCGGGGCTGATCCGCTACTGTCTGGAGATCCCGCCCCGGTTCTTGCTCCGGGACGGTCGTAGTAAAATCTCACCGGGTCCGCTCTCAGGACACGGCGGAGAGGACGACTGCTGAGCGAAGCCGGAAAGCGGTTTGTGCATCGTATGAGAGCACGAATAGAAACGAGGGGTGTGCTAGAAGTCATGGTTAAAATCTAGAGTGGGTTCTCCACACTCAGAGTCTCAGGGTTTACAGGTAGCGCTAGGTTCGTTGATTTGCAAGAACTTTGGATTCGTTGCCTTCGGCAATCATTGACTAGAGCCTACTGAAAGGCATCAGCAGTAGAACATGATACATCGATAGAACCCCTAAGCACCAGTTCAAGAAATAGAGGCGCCATGTGGAGGAAAGTCAGGACGATTCTAAGGGCCAGAGGGGCGCTAAATTGTATTGATTGAGTATTTTGGCAGAATCTAACCTTAACCTCAGTAACCTGCACCTGAACCCTAATCTTAATCTCAGTAACCTACACCTAAACTCTAGTCTTAATATCAGAAACCTCCACCTAACCCTATCCTTAAACCTCAGTAACCTGCACCTAAACCTAACCCTATCCTTAACCTCAGTAACCTGCACCTAAACCTAACCCTATCCTTAACCTCAGTAACCTGCACCTAAACCTAACCCTATCCTTAACCTCAGTAACCTGCACCTAAACCTAACCCTATCCTTAACCTCAGTAACCTGCACCTAAACCTAATCCTATCCTTAACCTCAGTAACCTGCACCTAAACCTAACCCTAAGATTAACCTCAGTATTCAAAAGCTGAACATTCTGCTCCTTTAAGTTTTTATAAAAAGTAAAACAGACAGTTTAGAAGTAAGGACCAGAGAAACTTCCTCATTTCAGCTCATTTGTCATGCCATCCTACCTCACCTCACAGACTGAGTGCGCTGCCTCTCTGAATACTAGCAGTACCTAAACAAAAACAGATGAACTAATCCATGTCAAAAGTTTTGGCCGTTTTCTTTACAAAAACAGCTGGAAAAGGCTACAGAGCTGACTTTCACTACAATACCCAGCATGCATTATGTGAATACACCATACAAACTATTGGGAACTGCATTAACCAACTATCAGAAAAGAAAAAAATTCAAACAGCATGAGGCAGGCTACTGCTATATTTGTAAAAAGACAAAAAAAAAAAAAAGACTGCCAGTAGAGGACGCTCTCTGATCATTGAAAGCAGGGAGATGTTGACAATATAGAAAAGCTCTAGTTGTTTTTTAGATGTTTAACAGATTTTAAGCTGTTCATCAGTGAATTAGATAAAAGTAATTGAGCGACTTGTGAAGATATTTCAGCAAATTCTTTTCTTTCTTTGTTATTTTTTAATAATTTGCAATAATGTTTAGCACAAAAATAAAAGCTGCTGGTAGTCTGATCTGTTCACTGATGTTAACTGAACATCACCTTCACTCCTCTGGTATTTTATCTTAGAAAAAATGACAATAATAGGAACTACGACCCTGCACTAATCCTCTCTGTGTATAGGCTGGCGTCCTCTGCTGGAGTAACACTGCTTTACTACTTTTCAGCCTCAGGAGGACAGAACCATTTTTTGAAGGGGAGGTCAGGGCCATTGATTTGAAATGTATAATGACTATTAATCACATATTTATATTTATGTATTAATATTAATTTAATGTTAATACATCCTACTGTTATTTCTATAGGACCTCTCCAGCAACATAGGCCTCTTGCTGGCCCCTATCTTGCCTAGGTATGATGTTTGTAAAGCACTCTCACTTTGTCCATGCGATGGCGCACACTCTCTTCTTTGTCAGCCAGTGATATTTTTCATGCCTTTATGGTGTTGTTGTAGTGACTTATTATAGACTTATTGGTGTAATTGTTACAACTTATTACAGGCTTATAAAACACACACCCACACACACACACACACACACACACACACACACACACACACATATTTGTTTTACTGCATTAGTGAGGACTGCCACTGATTTTTGTGTAACTACGTAGTTCTACATCTAAATCTAGTCCTAACCCCAACAATAGTAACCTTAAACCTACTCCTAACCTTAACCACAGTTACCTATATCTAAGCCTAACCAAAACTTCAGTAACCTACACCTAATCCTAATCCTAACCTTTACCACACTTACCTATATCTAACCCTAACCAAAACTTCAGTCACCTACAACTAATCCAAACCCTAAACATAACCTCAGTAATCTACACCTAATCCAAACCCTAAACATAACCTCAGTAACCTAAACCTAGCCCTAAACTTAACTCTTAGTAGCCTACAAGTAACACTAGCCCTGAACTCAACCTCAATAGCCTACACTTAACCCTAAACATAACCTCAGTAATTCAAACCTAACCTTAGTAACCTAAACCTAAACCTAGACCTAAACTTAATCTCAGTAGCCTACACCTAATCCTAACCCCAAACATAACCCCAGTAACCTAAACTTAACCTTAGTAACCTAAACCTAAACTTAATCTCAGTAGCCTACACCTAATCCTAACCCTAAACATAACCTCAGTAATCTAAACCTAAACCTAGCCCTTAACCTAACCTTAGTAACTTTAACCTAGACCTCAGTAGCCTACACCTAACCCTAAACTTAATCTCAGTAACCTAAACCTAAAACATTAAACTCTGAATTTCTGCTCTTTTAGTTTTTTCCTTAAAAAGTATCCTTGCTTGTTCAAAAATGTTGTCCTATCAATGTGAGGCCCATTTGGTCCTCATAATAACACACACACACACACACACAAAGACACATACTTAACAACCTTGCTCTAAATAGACAATAACGTCACAGATCATTTGTCAGCAGAACTCTGTAATGTGTCTGGACTCTCTGGTGTCACATTTAAATAGTTTTAAGTAATGTGCTCCCATTTACAACCACACAGGCAGGCCGGCCCTCCTGATGCTGTGAGGTCATGCAGGCAGGAGTGGAGGTTTCCAGGCCTTTACTGGCTGTGTTTACAGTGGCCAGCTTTGTCAGGCTGACTCTAATAAAAGCCTACAGGAGGTGTCAGGCTGGGCTGCGAAAGTGAAGAGAACAGCTGCCCAGGTTTCCAGTAAGAGGCATGATGGTGGGAAGGGGAGTGGAGAGGTGGGTGTGTCCGCTGGCACTCTGTGTTCACATTGTATTCTAATGAGCACATTTGTCCTGCTGGCTCAGTGCCATGGCAGGCTCTTCTGCTTGTACCTCTGGAGGCTGGACATGACCCAGAACTGCTGCAGAAAAGCTCATTTGCCTTTTGCCAATGCTTTGAATATCTCTAGCTGTGAGTTTGGTTAAAGGTTAAGGTAATAGAACAATCGTGGGTGGCATCTACAAAAGCACTGCCGTGTGCAGAATTCGTAATGTAGATGCAGTAAATAGTGTTAGATTATTAGGAATGTTAATTTGGCCAGAATTCCCAGTGGAGGTCCTTCTGTTTATGGGCCTCAAGGAAGTCTTTTCAGAGTGTGTGTATTTGAGTTTGATACACTCTTTGTTTCATGCTCACGAAATGTGTTCTGGCGGCATTTTTACACAACGGTAGAAAAGTGCTCTGTTGTGAAAGCTGTCATTGCAATGCAGTAAGGGGTGGGGGGTGGGGGGTAGTTACTGGAAGTCGGTTTGAAAGGGTTGCCTTCATTCTTGAGTTTTTTTTTCTCTGCAGCAAGATTCTACTCACAGATTGCATTGCATATTTTTCCAACCAAAACTATGCATACAAACATTATGTTATATGTACATGTGTAATATTTACTTTAGGAATGTAGGTTTTTTTCATAGTTTAAAAACAAGTGCAATATTTGTTACTCATTCATATACATTTTTCTAATTCACTATAAATTTTTTTTTTTTTAAAAGCCTAGCGTTTGCATATTGTACAAAGGGCCGGTTTCTGCACTTTCCTGTAGTAGATAAGATAGCGTATTATCTGCAAATAGATTTATCTAATAAAACCGACACATGTTATATGGCTGATTTTATTGCTGCATCACATTCGATTGCATCAGATGAGGCTGGGCTGATTACATTATTCAGCTGCTATATTTGACCAGCGTTATAAAACCCAAAATGGCCAGAGTGTCCTGCAGTGCTGGCCACATCATTTCCCGCTTAGAGACTTTACATAAAGGCTAAACATAGCAGGGGTGAGTTAGGGCATGGTTCAATGAGCATAAGCTGTGTCTAGAATCTAATGTCTCTATTTTGGTGGCGTGTTCACAGCAACAATACAAACACAAACATTACAAGCCCCCTTTTCTAGCACATGCCACTTGTCATGTTTTGTCAACACATAGTACTGACCTAAACCTCCAAACCTCATCAATAGCACAACTGACCTAAACCTCAACACCACAAGTCTAACTATTGATGTCTAGGCAATATACAGCACCCCCCCCCCCCCCCCCCAAAAAAAAAGGACTGGCAATGGCAGTTACTGTGTTATACCAAACACACTTGAGTTTGAGATAATTTCTTCATAATTTCTTCTTTTATTCTTTTCATTTATTTTCAACTTTTTATTTGACCCACACATTTATTTATTTATTGTAATATTATTAAGCTGTATGCACAAAACTTTCAGTGTTTTCCACTTTGTGCTATTCCATCTTTTTTAGGAAAAGTTGTTCCTTCATGTCAAAAAGTCAGTTTCTCCGTGTCAAAAATTGTTGTAGACCACACCGAGAAAATCCTTTACAGTTGATGGTTGTATTTGTAGCCATTTTCTAGTTATAGATTTTTTACTTGCTGTTAATATCATTCTAAGCTGGCATGTATCCATTGTGAAAGACCCAAATACATTATTTGAAAGTTACATGGTGCTTATTGTTGTTTAAACATTCTCCTTTTTCTGTATTTCTTGCCAGAAGAGACGATTAATACTGCTATCTGCCTACCGATGTTAAAGTTTACATGGGCTCTAACTATTTGCTACCTTTATTATTATTATCAACATTAATCATCATTACTTTCTAATTACTAATATAATATTGATTATATTAATTGCATTATATTATGATTATATCAGCACACCTGAGTAGAAGAACAATCTTATGTGGTACAGTGACTTTCTATTAAAAAATAAAACTAAAAAAAATGTAAAAAAATAAATAAATAAATATATAAGTAGTTTTGACCAGAGTGAATGAGCCTGTGAATCTTGGTTTCTCCCAAGGTTTCTTTCTTTCCAGCTCTGAGGGAGTTTTTCCTTGCCACTACTGCCTTTGGTTTACTCACTGGGGTTTTTAATGTTTATGTTTTATGATTTGTTGATCTCTTGTCCCATTACTGGATTCCTGTAAAGCTGCTTTGTGATATCGTCAGTTGAAAAAAGTGCTATACAAATACATTTGAATTTAATTGGGGAAAAAAAAGTATTTGCATCATGACATTTGCATTTGTTTCTCCACATGCCCTTGAACATTTTGAGCCAACTGTGTTTTTTTGTAACGGTGTGCACCGGCCTGTTTTTCCATTGAACAAAACAATTGAGCTGTGTGTTTCTTCTTGCCCGTGCGTGCACTGTTAGATTGGGTGTCTTAATAATGAACAGCTCTGAATGCTGTGGCGGAGCAGGGGGTGGCTTATGGGGCTCAAGCCCCGGATGATTGATCAAAAACCCCGAATTTTTTTTCTTCAAAATAACTTTAAAAATAACATTGTCCATTTCTCTGACTGGACTGGCGAAATAATTGCCCCATAGTTGCAAATGATCACCATCTAGTGTCTGTCTGTCCTGTCAAGAGAGTTGTGTTGTCAGGCATTCGGTCTGTCACCTCAGTGAGCAAGCCTGGATGTATAGGTAGCTGCAGCAGAGCCAGTTCAAGTTAGGTTGCTAGCTAAAGATGAATATATATATATATATATATATATATATATATATATATATATATATATATTAAAGAAGCCCTCACCCACAGAAAACGATGTGTCAGGTGAGTCAGCAGTGAGTGAGTGACATGTTTAGCATAATTAAGCATTAGCTCACTGGGACACTGGGACACTAGCTGGCGTGAGAACCCCTGGGATACAGCTCTGGTTAACGCTAGATGAAGTTTACTGTGTACGCAGTAGATCTGAATATCTACCGCAACGTAATACACTTGACAAAAGATAGCTGTAGTAGTAGTTTAGTGTGTTGAAACTAACTTAAGCAAACTTACAATCTAATATTTGATTACCTTTATTTAATGTAAAAATGACAAAACTATTGCCCCAATGTAACCTGTAAGCTGTAATGTAAACCTGTTAACCTGGTTACATTACATTACACTAAGTGTAGCGCCTCTGCAAAACCCTGCTAGTACAATGAACGTTTGTGTAAATGTGAATATTTTATTATATGTGTATTTAAAAACAGAATTATATAAATATACTTTAGTACCATTAGTAAACCATTAGTAAAGTATTTAGGTACATCTCCTTGTCCATTTTATCAGCTCTGTTTATCATCTGTAGTTAATATAATTACAGTTATTATTATTATTACAGTTATTATTACAGTTACAATAATTACAGATTGTAGTCCTTCTGTTTCTTTGCATACCTTATCAAATATAGTATTCTGTATAATCAACTAATAATATCTTGTGGCCGGTATGTATGTATATATGTATGTATGTATGTGTGTGTGTGAGAGTGTGTGTGTGTGTGTGTGTGTAGACATATGTAGTGTGTGTTCTTGAGGGTTTACTTTATCACACAGATGAGTCCGGGGAAGTCAGGGAAGAGAAAGAACAGGCACGGCAAGAGACAGCCAGTGAAATAGCAGTGGAGGATCTAGGGACCAGAGAGTGGATAGAAGGGAGTGCACGTGTTATGCGTAATCTTCCAAGACAGGTATGGGTATGGGTAAGCTCAAAAGATTTTTTGCCTTTAAAGACTGCATTTGTTGTTAAAAAGGATAGACCAACATGATGACTAGAGAGTTGTCTATGGCAGAAAAGTAAACCATTTAGAATCTGAGAAAAGAGGGTAAACCAGTCAGCCATTGTCTAGCCAAAAAGTCCTAAAAGAAAAGACACCAGTTAGTGTTTGAACAATCAGACATTTGAGCATTCAGTAAAGAAAAAACAACGGCCATTAGTAAAAAAAAAAACTAACAAAAAAAAATCATGAGAGCTGTGATGAAAAACCTAACAACAACAGTTTTTACCAAGAACCTTTACATTGCAGGGATTGTGAAGGCAATAAAAAGGCCACACCACAAGATGCAAATCACTCAGCAAATCGCTCATGAATTGGAAGCCAGATTGGAATTTGCAACGCTGGTCCACAAATGTTTTTAAAAGGTTTATAGACTGGTGAGACAAAGTGATGGAAAAGCCAAAGTGTGAAGAAAGAAAGGATCTGCTTATTAGTCAAGCACTGAGGATGTAGTGCCATGGCTTTAGTTTGCATAGCTGCTTCAGGAATGGGGTCACTATTTTTATTGATGATGTAACTCACGATGGTACCAGCAGGATTCATTAAGAAGTCTACAGAAGCCGATTTACAGAGAAATGTGTCCAGTCTAATCTGGAGGAGCTTCATCATGCAGCAGGACAATAATTCAAGACACTCTGCCAAAACAACAAAGCACTTTATTAGGAGAAAAACAAAATGAATCACCAGACCTTAACCCAGCTAAGCTCAATTTCACCTTCTGAAGAGGAGACTGAAGGGAGAAGCTCCCAGTAACAAACAACAACTGAAAAAGCTGCAGAAAAGCAGCAGACAATAGGAGTGAAATGTGTGTTGGCAGTTTGATGCAGTTATTGCTTGTACCGCATATGCAACCAAATATTAAGCGTTGTTTACTTTTAAAACTATTCCAATACTTACCGATTATGTTGTCTGTCATCCAAGCTGCCGTGGTATTTTCAAGATAAATAAAAAAAAATCTGGAAATAAAAGCTGAAATTCTGATCAAACCCAAAATATGTGGACAGTGCAGTACCTTGTAAGGAACTGTAATTGCAGTATAAGATGCACAGGCATTTTCCCAGTAAACATATCTACAGTTCAAAATGAATGATACCCCTTTCAAAAGTCACACTTCTGTTTCCAGTTTTATTACTTAAGCAGTTTACAGCTACAAGGCGGCTCCTTTTAGTGGCTGATAGACCTTTGCTCAATTATATTGCAGCAATTCATTTCCTGTCAGTGTTTATGCAGATTTCCGCAAAATATCACTCCCATACACCCATCTGTTGGTTTCATGAGCGAGGGATTCCCGCTTTCCATTAGGAAAAATGCATGCCACCAAGGGCGCCAGGACAACAGCACTGCTTTAATTTCACCTGCCCTGGTCTAAATCTATCCTGCAATTCTCGCTCTCCTTCTTGCTCGCTCTCTCTTGTTTTTTTTCTTCTTCAAGACCTGATTCCTGGCAGTAGATGGGATTCCTCAGGTATTCCAGTAAAAGCGGATAGACCACATGATTCTGGGTTGTTATAGTAAAGGCCTGTGTGACTACAGTTCAAAGTGATGCCTTTCGATCTCCTACTGTTTGTTTTATCAGATCTCTCCAGGAGTGTTACATAAGCCATAGGGTCACTGACGCTCCTTTTTTCTTTCATAAGCACAAACCACATGTGTGTGTATGTGTATGTGTGTGTGCTTGTTATAAAAAGCCCTGGTCTTCATTCTGCAGAGATCCTTAGTTCTTGCATCTGCATCTTACAGTAATGCAGCGGCATGCTCCAACAGCAGGCCCTTTCATACACCCATCATTAACAATTGCACTCTTATATCAGTGTAAGATGCAGGACAGAAGCAGTTGGGTGAAATAGCTCAAAGTTGTTGTTTTTTTTGTTGCAGTTTTAGATAAAAAGGGTGTCATTATTCTTTTTCTATATTTTCTACAAATCCACACCATGCAGATCCAAAAACATATGTTTTCCCACCTCAGGCATAAAATGCTGATTAATCATTAATATTATTAATCATTTAATTCAGGTGCTTTATACAGTTCCATTGCCACAGGTGTATAAAATCAAGCACCTAGCCATGTAGTCTGACTTTACACACATAGTGAAAGAATGGGTGGTTCTAAAAAGTTCATCAAGTTTAGGAACCACAGCAACTCGGCAGACCATGTAAAATTACAGAGTGGGGTCGCCGAGTGTATAAATGCGCACAGTGCATAAAAGTTGGGGGACAAACTTCATATTAATGCCTATGCATTTAGAATGTGGTGTCATAAACGCTCCTGTAGGTATTATGTCTTGCTGTCCCAATATTTTTGGCCATATACTGTATGTGTTGAAGGGTTAAATTTCAACCTTAAAAGATCCATAGTTTTTCATGTGTTTAAGTTCTTGACATGTCACACATGCCAATTAATTTTAATTATTATTAATTTATTTAAAAGTAACAAATTATAAATGTAAAAGTAGCTTTTTTGTTCATGTCTCAATGTAAAGACATTTAAAGGAACAGTACATTATTTATAGATGAAACAAGTTAGTGTGACAGGGTGGTAGTCAACCTGAAGAATGCATACACAAACATTTTAACATTTTTAGATGCAGATGTCATTGTTTGTCAATACAGATATGTGAAAAAGGCCATGACCAATAAATTTGTATTCTTTAAATTTGTTTAATTAATAATTATAATAATAATAATATTTAGGCTGGGGCTGAGGCTAGAGAGGCACAGTGGTCAGCTACCACTATGGTTGTGAGGTCCAGAGGTCGTAAGTTTGAATCCCGAGCCATCAGCGGCCGGAGTCCGATGGAGCACAATTGGATACAATCTTTCTTGGTGGCTAGATGGCGCTCTCTCTCCTCATCACTCTTAAGCAGTTTTGGCCAGCATTGGCGTCTGTTCGCTGGTGTGGCGCAACAGCGGGAACTCAAAAGAGGCGGTTGCTGCCTTTGCATGTATCGGAAGTGGCGTATTAAATCTTTACTTTCTCCTAGTGTTGAATGCGTAGCTAGTAGGTGGGTTATTTTGCAGTACCATATTGTGAGAAAAAAAGGGACATTTTTTCTTATGATGGAATGACTTTCCTGTTTTTTTTTAAATAAATATTGTTTTTTAATGTTTGTTTTATTTACATATGGCAATGTGTTCACAAACGGACTTTCTAAGTTTTATACAGTCTTTAGTTTGTTTCTTTAGATTAATTTAGATTTATCTCTTTGTTTTTAACAAGGATGAAAACTCCCCTGTCGCTACTGTTTTCGCCTATCCTGTGGTGCGCTTGCGTGTTTGTCCACATGCTTGCTGTGCACAGGCCTGAGAAATATGCTGTGCCTCAGCTGAGCCGTTTTTCTGACACAAAATTGGATTAGCTGTGAACAGAGGGAGAGACAAAGAAATATTGACTCCTTCTCGGAAAAGCACAGAGAGAGGGTGACGCCTTTCCAATAACCATAAACCCTGAGGCTGAAAATAGACCATACAAATGTGTATATATCACACGTGAGCTCCTGCTGAGCTCCTGCAGGCAGGGAACACTTCTCTTCCACTTTCTCTTTCAAGGTGCAATCAGTCTCTCTTAAGTCAACGTGATAGTAGCAATGCCAGTAATCAGAAGAGAATGTGGCAAATTAGCTACTACTATCAGGGCACTCTGCCAGTGTGTGTGTGTGTGTGTGTTTTCATTCTTAGCACAAGGAGCCGCGATGGCAAACCCAACGCAAACGTAGATGTAGTTCATACATATTTGTTGGTGCATGTACACAGGTATACTGTTGCTATATTTATATGAGGTTAAATGTGTACAGGTCATAATTTCCTGCTTCTTTGTGCTTCTCTAAGTACATTTTTGTTTGTCAGAGTCAGCAAATGACAAGCCAATGACATGCTCTTCCAGTAAGGTTTGTTTGCTTTTTCTTCCGCTCTTTCTCGTTCTCTTACTCTCTCTCTCTGTCTCACTAGCTCACTCGTTCCCGTATTTGTAGTAGTTCTTCCTGTAAAACCCAGAGATTTTGATCACAATCAGTCACCTGCATACAGCAGGAGTGAAGCCAACCTACTAGAAGGGGTGGCTCTTTTTCCCTAAAAATGAACCTTTCAATTACAAGTCAAGGGCTTTTAGGGTCATTATGCTTATACAGTACCACAAAACTGTTTTGTCTGCATATTGTTGCCGTCACCCAAAGGTTACAGGAGTCTTATCTTTCAACGGAAGTCATTATAATTTCAAGTAATTTTGGAGCATTTCTATTGGTTCACTCAAACTGCCAGATCCACATCAAAAAAAAAAGATACAAGGTGTCCGAGCACAACCCTGCGCACGATAACCTAGTACTCTAACCATTGCTTCAAGTGTCTCTGGAAAGGTAATGTTACTTATGTACCTGCGGGAGGACCAGGCATTGTTTGGGTTATATGTTAAATGCAGTAAAAAATCAATAACTAAGCAGAAAAGGTGGAACATCTGTGTCGGACGAGTGAAAGAAGCTGAATGCATTTTTTTGGAGGGTTGTCCATAAACATTTGTACATCAATAATCTATTTCCCCAAATCCAAATCCTTTTCCTTTTTTTAGGCTGATGGAACAGACCATGTACAGTGTAGCTTGTTAAATGGCGCTTTTTTTTTTTATTACGACCAAAGTAAACTTCATTTATGATTATTCATTTTGTTCCTATTATTCACTGATATTCACTGTCCAGAGGCCTTTACACATTAGCCACGCAGAGAGGCCATGGGTGCTTCTTAGTATGCTTGTGTTTGAAAGAGCACAAAGGAAACCACCTATACACAAAGTTCAGTTAATTAATGTGTCTTTCTTTTCTAGGTGTAAACACTTCCTTGACTGACTGTCTAATGCTGGGTAAACCCTTCCCTATCCCATACAGCGGTGACTTTGCAAAAGTGAGACTTGCCATCTGCAGTCAGTCTGCAGTCAGTCCACCCCCCCCCCCCCCCCCTCTCTTTATTGTTCCGAGCAGGAAGTCAAACTCCAAGGACAATTGCAGAGCAAAATCCGACTGTGCCAGCAGGGCTGTCTCACAGCAGTGTCTTAACGATGCTAACCTAAACCACATCATTCCTGTATCCATATGCAAATATTTTTGTTGGTTTAATATAAAGTCCTTCATTCAATACCATCTCCATCTCTGCGCTGTTGCAGAAATGAATGATGGGTTCTGATCAGAAAGCAGCCTTCCTGCTTCTACAAACACAACACCATTCCATGTGTGAGAAAACAAGTAACGCTGTGTAAACAAGGAAAACTATGTGGTGAGCAAATATGATAACACTAAGATAGCTTACTGATTATATGTGCCCTCATCTTCCCACAGCATACTTCATTTTACACAGTTTAGCAGACTTTGCTGCGCAGCAGACAACCGCTCCAAATACAGTATGGAGTCAATAGGGTTACTGACTTCCTACAAAAACATACCTGTACAGACCCCTGCAAAAAACATATTCTGAATTAATTCTCACAGAATCTCATCTGTCCAGCTATATCTGAAACAGGTTTCAGTGCCACAGTTGGGTGTTTCTGTAAGAACGGGAGCTGGCATTCCTTCAACAGAAATTTTCTTTGCACACAGTTTTTGTTTCCTTGTGTTCCTTGATTGACACATGAGTAGCAAGTGCCCAGATGTCTTCAGCTGCAAAAACTGCAAAAAACTTGAAAAAGTGAAATCATCCAGTACACACTTTTACGTAATCAGTTTTAGTGAAAACTTCAAAAACACATAGCTCTGTTTTTTATTTTATAAAAATCTGTGATAAAGGAAATCTTAGACTTAATCAAACTGAATTTAGCATATAGCAAAACAACATACAGTATTAGCTGCAAATTATATTAAAAACATTCAATGAAGCACAATTACAGTTTGAAAAAAGAATAAACTCTTTTTTTCCACCAGTTCAAACATCAACTTCAAATGCTAGGGTAAAGTATGACACTTTAAAAAAGTAATCCTCAGCATCTAGTTTTACTGATCAAAAAAAAAATATTAAATGTCCTAATGCAGAAATTATGCAATTATGCTCCACACATTTTGTGTTCTGTTCTAGGGCTAGTGAAAATGCTTATTGTGGCAGTGCTGTAGCTATGAGCCTGCAGAACTAAAGTGTGGGTAGATGCAGTGTTATACCTGTTTCCTCTCACTTCTCTCGTTTTCTCCTTTTTCTCATTTATTTCCCCGAACATTTGCTCTCGCTCAGTAACACGCCTGTCTCCTCCCTTTTATCTGTTTCATCTCTTCCTCATTTCGCTCTTTTTCTCAGTTTGTTAACCTCACACTGTAATTTATCCTCAGTGGACCCTCATTAATCCCCTGCCCCCCACCCCCCTCTTTTTATCTTCTTCTCCCTCTGTATTGCACCCCCAGTGCTGTGTGGAAAGTCACATGGTTTCCCTGAAGTGGAGCACCATAAAGCATAGAGCAAAGAGGGGGGGGGCTGCTTTGCTTTCAGGCCCAACACTAGTAGCCCTCTCCATTGGTTCCCATGCTGCAGTGCAAAATCCAGTGCTTGGCAAAATAGAATGTCCCTGGGGTGTTTATGCTGAGTCTTGCAGAACATTTCATAAATGTCATGCTAAATAATAATCTGCAGCCCAAACAGTAGCCTGTAAGACTGGAAGCCACACTCAGCATATTATGAGTGCATTTAGTAACAGGTCCTATGCAGAATTAAGCATACAGTCATAAAAATAAAGGCTCTGAAATAGTTCTTGGCTAGAAGGTTGAGGAAATTATGATGAAGAAAGGACTTCAGGTTCTTCAGCATCATCTCATTTACAAAAATATTTTTTTAAAGGAGGTTCCACAGACAAATTACTTGCAGAACTAAAGGTGTTCATCATGTGATCATTTTAGTACATTTATTTTAAATGTGTAACATATCAGATATTGGGAAGGGAAGGAAAGAGCACTTTTGCCCTTACAGGAAATTTCATGGTATTTTTATTGTATTTATTATCATGCAGCCACTCTTTAAACCTGGAGATGTAAAAACAAGATGAATCTCTGATTCTGTTCAGATATGTAAAATCACATTTTCTTGCCTTGATGAAGAAGCCCATGTAAGCTTGAGTTTTAAACAAATCCAATACAGAACGTTTTCTCCAAATCAGAGAGCTCTACTGTTCCCGCGTTCTGTTAATCTGGGTAGACGGCGTCATGTTGATGAAATCACTGCCATATCAAATAAACAGTTACACCCAGAACCAGAGGCCAGATAATCTACAGTCTTAAAGGATATTGCTCAGTTATGCAACAATCAAAATATTTCAACTTTGCAGAACTCTAGTTTATTGCAGTCCAGGAAAAGCAGTTAAAGCATTTACCCTCTGTGTGCCTGCCTAATGTTTCTAAGTGTAATCTATCAGAAGCTCCAATTACTTATTTCATGGAACAGTGGTTCTTAATCTGTTCTTATAATCATTGTCAGCGTGGTAGTAATGGTTTATATAATATACCATAACATGAACGGCTGTGAAAGAGCAGGGAATGACCAAAAATATTGCTACAGCTGTGTGTCATTTGGAGGAAGGAGGCTGGGAAAACAAGCAAATGGCTAAAGCTCTGTGTGTGCACACAGATATACTGACCTCTGCCCTGTTCTGTGGATAAATATTGTTAGGCCATTGGCTGTGGTTATAGGGTTGGATGGTTTTGGATGGATAGTTTTTCTAAATGAAGCAATGAGGAACCTGACTTCAGTCTGTTTTTCTGCTATCTGTCTTCTGCTGCACAAATGGTACCTCAACCAACAATTGACTGTGAATGCCTTGCCTCTCTTTCTCTCTCTCTCTCTCTCTCTCTTTCTCAATGTCTTAATGACCCCATTTACACCTGGTCACTTCATGTGACTAATATCTGGATTTTAGCTAAATGCATTTATACTTTATAGTCCAATACATCTCCGGTTACCCCAACTCCAAAATATTTGAGGCTCTTTTGCCAAGGCCTCTGTTTAGGGAAATGGTGTTTAGGCGTCAATAGGTAAGGCCAGGTGATGCTAATTTTAAAGCTTTATAAATACTCAGACCTTCTGAGATCAAATTGGGCCCAGCAGTCAGCAGGCCTCCTTTAACCAGCTGCCTAGTACACTAATAGTTTAAATAATTTGGGCTCACAGAACAGGATTTAAGAAAATAGCAAAGCGTTTTCATGTAGCCATCTAGCTAGTTCATAATGTATTTAGGAAATATCAATGAACAGGAACAGAGGGGGTCTGGAAGAAAGAAGCACAAGATAATTTTCTGAGAGACCTGCTTGTAGGATTGCTAGGAAGACAAACCAAAACCCCAGTGTGACTAAGAAAGACATATTGAAAGATTTAGAAGATGCTGGAGTGGTGGTGCACTATTCTACTGTGCAGCAACAACAGTGACATGTGACATTTCGTTCCTCACAACAGAATTTTGCATCAAAGGAATACCTAAATGATTAATATTAATTTAATAATTAAAAAAATTTAAATCAGCAGTTCAGTTACCAGCTTTTCAGATTAGTTTTTCGTAGTTTGGTAATAACATTCTGATATGGGGATTTAAAAGGGGTATTCAAACAATGCATACAAACTAAATATATCTATAATATGGATGTATTGGGACATCCACATATTACACCTACATGAGCTTTAAGACCTCATATTCTAAATCCATAAGTATAAATCCATTAATATGGAGTTGGTCCCCCCTTTGCGTCTGTAACAGCTTCCACTCTTCTGGGAAGGCTTTCTTCAAGATTTTGGAGTGTGTCTGTGAGAAGTTTTGCCCATTTTGCCAGAAGAGCATTTGTGAGGTCAGACACTGATGTTCCCAATCTCCATTATAGTTAATTCCAAAGGTGTTTGATGGGGTCAGAGTCAGGGCTCTGTGCAGACCAGTCAAGATTTTCCACACCAAACCATGCTTTTATGGACTTGCTTTGTGCACTAGGCCACAGTCATGCAGAAACAGAAAATTGCCTCCCCAAACTCACAATGGATCATGGAATATCTAGGAGGGAATAAATTTCACCAACTGACTTTTTGGCATCCTATTCCAGTACCATGCTGGAATTCAGTGAGCTCTTTAGAACCACCCATTCTTTTACTGATGTTTGTAAAAGCTGATTTTTTTTCTACACCTGTGGCAATGGGACCAAATGAAAATGGGACTGAATTAAGCCTTTAACACACCAAGGCTTGTTACTCAGTAACTACAGGGACTTCTTTACAAACTGGTGGGGCTATTCTTTGGTAATTGAAGTTTGTAATAACACTTTTGGCTGCCAGTGGGCCATAGGCTTTTTAAGGTGTTAAGAGGTGTTTCCCAATACTTTTTGTCTATATAGTTTATGGTACATTATTGATACATATATCTTAAGATAGACCCTAACTTGAATGTTAAAGTTTAGCCTGATGGTTCTCAAACGGGTTCTCAGGGCCGTTCACATCTGCACATTTTTGCTCTATCTTTATGTCTGGGTTCTGGGATAGACCAAAATGATGGATTGTCAAGTGGCTAGTTTGAGAATCATTGCCACAGACTTCTCTGACAGTGAGAACGCAGTGACGGTGTGAAACAGAGAGAGTGTCTGTGTCAACTAGAACACAGGAACAAAGGCATGAGAACAATTCTCAGTTTGCATATGAGCAAGAACCAAAACCAAAAACAGTGCAGTAAAAGCTGAACTGCTTATTCTTAGCATCTGCGATTTAAGGGCAGATAAAGCAGCCTTCAAAGGCATACTGAACTGTTTTAGCAGAATTTCACATTAGAACAGCATTACACACTAAGTACATTAACTCTGACTGTAAGCTGTGAAACCGCTTCCAAAATGTGTAATGAAATCATCTGTGGATAATAAGATGCTCCACAGTCAAGCTGAATGATTTCACAATGGTTTTCTCTGAAGAGGCAGATAAAGACCTTATTAGCAGAACTTTGGAGGACTCTGTTAAACTATACAAATCCCATGACGGCAGAAGTAGAGTCAGTCTGGCAGATGCTGATGCTGTGTGGAGGAATGTGGCTGAAAGCACCTCTGGTTCCTGGAATGCTTCTGGCTTTATCTGCAGTGGCTTTAATGGAATTACCTCAGCCTAGGCCCACAAAGAGGGATTCCTGGAACTCCAGAGGGGTTTTTGTTATGACAGGCTGGGCAAGTTAACTTGAGTATATAGACCTGACTGTAATATTCAGTCTTATGGTACTAAGGCATGCAAACGTATAGAGATTAAATTGCGATGTGAGTAGTGGCCAAGTTGCCACTATTAAAGTCATCTTATTCATAGGCTCTGTCATTTGAGCCATCACGTAAATTAGAATGTGCATTTTTCAAAATTGCAAAGACTGTGTCTAGAAGGAAAACTCTTTGTTGTTACTTCTTAATATGAGAGTATTTGTCAGACTTATATAAGTTATATAACCACACCGTAAGAAATATACAGTTTGCCAAGTAAATCTTGATGTAAAGATATTAAATAATTATTTGGCTTATTTGGTTATTTAACCTATGTAAGTTGCATTTACTTAATGTTTTTATTTATTCGAAGTTCTGCCATATGTCCAAATGTTTATGGACATCCCCTTTAACTTTCGCCCCTTGGTGACAAAGATGTGCAAATGTGTACATACACTGCTTGTCTAGTCCCTGTAGAGACGGTACCATGGAGCAAATAAACATGAACCTATTTGCACCATGCCTAATGCCAGGCATGGGCTAAAGGAGTATTAAGCCCCCCAGCATTGAGCTGTAGAGTAGTGGAACTGTGTTCTTTGGAACTATGGTGCTATGTCCAATGGGGTGGGGGTCATACACAGCATTTGGTGCAGCATTTGGCATATAAAGAACTCACTATTGAATTATGAATTTGTCGTTGACAATTTGAACAATAATACAGTGTGACTGACAAGCCATACAGTGCACTCTTCCCGTAACAGTGAGTGCTTTTGAATGCAAAATCAGTTTTCCACTATTGGCTACAATTGGCTTGTAAGGAGTTAACAGAGAGAAGTGTTAACAACTCTTTTCCATGGCTCAACCATTTGCCTGAGGGAGGAATTCACCATAGTTTTGCATTGCAGGGAAGCCATGAGTCATGCTTCTCGGCCGGTTATTTGGCATGAGCTGAGCTGGAGGCTTTTCCTCTGACCATTTCTCATTCTCAGCAGATCTTCCAGCGCCTCAGTCAGTGCAAGAGACATAATGTTGCTATGGGGACAACGTTTTATTTGTATTTATTGCCTCTCATTCTAATTCAGAACCTCTCTGTTTAGGCCCAACAGACGGCTTGATAAACAGTGAGCATCAAGAATGCGTCACGGTCAGCTCGTGTGGAAGCAGCAAATTTGCTCGCTCTAGAAACTGAACCCAAATTCCAGAACTGTTAATCAAACAATCAGAAAAAAAACACTGCCAGAGGGAACCTTTTACTTCTAGCTAGGCTTCCGGTAAGTGTAACACTAGTAACAGTCAAAGGACTGACAGTAAAACTGTGTCAAGCAGATGTGTCAAGCAGATGTTTTCTTGGTCAATTATGGTGTTCTGAGGCCCATCTCACCTCATGTCTGGGAAGGCATGTCTTCCAAATTGTGTCTCTACCTGAAGTGAAATGAGCAAGAAACCACACTGGTGTCATTCAGATGATGGTTCCTGGCCAAAACCAGAATTTCCTAATATGACATGACGCATTAGTAAGTCAGCTATATGGAAACTTCCTTCTTGGTGAGTCACATGTCTATTAAAGAGAGTTAAAAGTTCCACCATTTCATCTTTTAGAGTTGGATCCGCCATATGATTAAGCTGTTGGCCGCCTTAAGAGATGTCTGTTGTGCCTGCCTAATTAAATGCCACTGCCATGTTTGTACTTTGATAAATAAGAGACTGCCTCAATAACAAGCAGTGGGGAAAATATTGGCATTGCTGTGCATTTCACTGGACTTCTAATCAGAATGGAACCTACTAATTGGAAGAGCTAAGTGAAGAGCGTGGTCAGCCACCTAGGGAGATGTACAGTGACCCAGTGCTAGTCACACAGCCTAGCCTAAAGTTGGTAATCAAGCTCTACGGGACATGTCTTGCTCAAGGCACTTTGCGGTTGGAGGGAGAAGGGTTTCCTGACAGAGTGAGTCATCTTCCCAGTGTCTGCAAGCAATTCTTTGAACAGCTAAATTGGGCAATGAATGGTTAGAACATCTCCTGACATAAATGCATTGCTCTTCTTCAATATAATTACTCCCCCCAACAGACACATACACACATGCATGCATGCACATGCACACACACACATAAAGGCACAGACGACTGAATAGCATCTTTCAAATGACAGCTGTTAGGAGTAGGCAAAATACTGGGCTTTATACTTATTAACGCATTTGTTCACTTTCTCACGCCAAAGCTTTGTGTTACAGGATAAATAGGCTCTGTGGTTAAAGTGTCAGTTTAATTCTCTGTAATTCATTTGCCTATACATTCAGTCATTCATTCACCTGTTCTGGTAATTCACCAGCTTGCAGAAGATGACTGACTGAACTCTGTGACCCACAGACATCACCAGGTGCATTCCAGTTGCCTTGGAAGTCCCTGCAAGGAGGGCTACACTGGGTATTCAGGCATTTTAGACTGTAATTCCAAACCATGGGGAGTACAAGTTATGTTTTAAGGGAACTTCAAACTGAGTACAATGGATTTATCACTTTACAAGAAGCTGCAGGGAGGTCACCTATCAGTCATTGCATCTCTTGAAGAGCATGTGTTGGTTCTTGTAAAATGATGATGCAACAGTACACCCTAGGCTCAGTGTTTGGAGAATATAAGTTAATGCTTAGGAGCCCAGTGGAAATGAATGCAGGTTGGGGATTCTGCCTGGTGCCATGCTCATTTTTAGTTCCTGCTTTTGTTGGTGGAGCCTTGCCTTCAGTCTTGTCTTCAGTAAGGGACATTCTAGCTTAGGACACATGCCTAGCTTAGACAGTCAGCATGGCAATTATGGGGATGCTGTTTTAGCCTTGAAAAGATCCATCCAAAGTTGCCTTCCAATTTTCGAAACATTGAATCTGAACTGTTAAGATTCTATGCTTTCGATACCTTCCAAAACATTCTATTTTTCTTAACTTCCATATTCTTCCATCACTCCTGTACAGGTTGTAAAAGACTTGTACAGGTTATTACTAGTAGAAGTAAGCTGCACTTTTTGTTCTTGGACTTGCCAGTGCTTGGTAAGAATCATTTCACATCACACTGGTGTATTCTTGTTTTTGTGATAGTCTTCTTGGCATGTCTATGACAGAATTCTGGATAGTTCTCTTGATCTGTTTGTTTGCTTTTCTTCATAGCTGAAAATATTTTTTAGCCATCCACTGCTGTGGTTTTATGTAGACTGCCAGGTTGCTTCTTAAAAATGTACCATGCTTCTGATTTTGATGCACACAATGTTTGGGCTATGTTTCTGATTTATTCTAATTTAGCAATGTAATGATAGTCTGCTTTACTGGCATTGACACTTCTTCGGTCCCCATTTTGGCAACAGTAACAGACTCCAGATGCAAATGCCACATCTAAATTCAACATCAGACTTTTTGTTTGTTAGCTTTTTGTGCATGAGCCACAGATTTAACAGCACAGAGTTGGCCAAGAAACAGTAGTCAGTGCAGCAGCCAATTTTTCAATTACTTTATTCTCTTAATATGGGAGGACTGAGTATAAAAAGAGCCGTAGATCCCTACACTGTTCACTCAGTCTAACATACAGTGCACTGCAAAAGTATTTTACTTATCAGATTAGTAGTTATATTTTATTCTATTTTAAAAGGCCGGCCCTCACGATATGTCTCTTAAGCCACCTCTACAAACCCATCTTTTCTGGATTAAAAAGACTCCCTGGAATGTAAATTTAGAATGCAAAATGTAGAATTCTGACCCTAAAATAGCAGCTTCAAAATCCAGAAAAGCATGTGTAAAGTGTTTTCTTAAGCATGTCTCAAAGCACAAGGAGCAAGAAATTAGATCCAATGATCCCAGGGCCAAGGCCAAAGCAACCCAGGAGTGACTTGTTTGTTTGTGTTGCACTTGTGTCTTGTATGCACTGTCTATGTTGCACCATGGTCCTGGAGGAATGTTGTTTCGTTTCACTGTGTACTCTGTATGTAGTTGAAATGACAATAAAACCCACTTGACTTGACTTGAATGGTTGGAGAACAAAAAGCTGAATGTTCTACATTGTTCTACGAAGGTAAATGGCCAAGTCAAAGTCCAGATCTTCATATAATCAAGAACCTGTGGCACTATTTGAAAATTACAGCCAACCCTGAAGAACCTAGTGCAAATCTGCTAGACACTCCCTAATATACTAATCTATCCCAATATACTTAATGCTGTCAAAAGATGGTTCTAACAAGAAGCATTCTGAAGGGGTTGTATACTTTTGCAGAATTTGTGTTTTTATGTTTAAAGTTTTTATTAAAAATCTTCTGACAAGACATTTTAGCTGGAAAAGTCATTTGCAATCCCTGATGACTTTGAAGGGGGTAAAACCCTTTTTTTTCAAGATACTGTGCATACCCTTTAACAACACAGTCAGTTTTCTTACTCATTCTTAAAAAAATCATTTACTGAATACACCACTTTTTTTGCAGACTCTTTAAAAAAAAAAAAAAAAACATTGTTAGCTAGAAGTGTCTCATGAACAGAAAAAAAAAGTTTGCTGACAGACCCTCCAGTTAACAGATTCCTGCATTTTAAGAGCTGGGATTGGACGTAGATGTTATTTAGATGTTATCACACTGACATTATGATTTAGCGTCTAGAAAACAGGCCCATAGAATTTTCAAACAGCACTAGCAGCCCTTTGCCCTCAGAGTAAACATGTACCCTCATTCCTGATGATCATGGCCCAATCCTGTGGTGAGCTGTGACCCCTCACTCAATTTCAACAGCACAATGCAAAGCTGGAACTCTGAGATGAAGCAACCAGAAAGAAAACAACCAGTAATACACAGCACTTACTGAAAATGGGATCACAATTGTGGACAACTTTTAACCACATGGGCAGAGGACAGCCATATGTGGACCTATTGGCGCATGATGTTTTCATAGGAAAATGAAAGAAAAACATCCGCTATTAAAGGCAAACAGTCTGTGTAGGATTTCAAACTGAAAATGCCATTTTTTTAACTACAGTCAAATAATTGGAATTAAACATATTGATTGTAATTAAAATACAATCAATGTTTTATCATATATCCTATTTTTTTATCGTGTTAAATGTACAATATCTTTTTTTCTTGTAAAGTTTGCAGACTCCGATCTTTTTACATGTATGTAGCAACATGTTCACCTGATGTTTGACCCCCTAAGTACAGTGTAATTCCTGGAAAAAGCCCCCCTTTCCCCACTGAAGGTATGTAATTAGAGATAAATAATGCATTGATTGCTATCTCCTGCCCTTACATCATAACTGTTTATGGTAAGTGTAAGAGTAATTATGAACTTCACTTAGCTCCCATTCCTGACCTGGAACTCAACCAACATATCTAAATATATACATACTTCTCTTTCCCTTTGATTATTAACTGCGACTGGGCTGAAATTCCATGGTACTGGTGATGATGTGGAAGGGGTTTAGTAGTGACGCATGGTGTGCGCACATGGAGGCCGAGTGTAGCGTGTGAGGACACATCTGTTCCTGAAGGTGACTCAGACCCTTCTCTGTTCTCTCCCATAGCTTTTTAAAGCCTGCTGAGAGTCTGCAGGGCCTGTACTCTCACTCAGAAATGCTTCAAAATCCTTAAAGAGGACTTGCTAGAATGAAACTATCCCTTTTATTTAAACCTTTTATGCCTACTTTTACTCGTATCTGGTGTCCTGTCTTTAGATATTCTCTTTTCAGCGGGATTTTCTCTTTCAACGGGATTATTTATCTCATCATCATATTTTCGGTTTACATAACTGTCAGCAAAAGCCATTAGCTTTTGTGAGCCTGCTGATCAAGTTCAAGTGAAATCAAAGGTTTTTACTGTACCTCTGTGAGAATGAATGACTGGGTTCTTTCCATTTCCTACTGTAGTGGTTACCCTATGGTTGCTCTGTGGCTTTAGATATGATCTGTACTCCACTCTGCTGCGCTGTGAAATGACTCTGACTCTGCATTTTAGGGTGATGTGCGACTTGCTGGCTTACATGTGTGAGAGTGAGTCAGACAGAGTTTGTAAAGTCAGTATTGTTGCCCCCTCCCCACGCCCTCTGCATGGCCTTGGACGTGTCCTTATTTCGCCTCTGAACCTCTGAGTCGCAAAGTCAATTTGAGTCTCGTTTCCAAAGCGGTGTAGACAGGCCAGTGTGTTGCGTTTACGGTCACTGCGCTGTGGCTTATTTTCAGTGGACCTGGAGGATGAAGGAAAAATAGACTCCAGGATAGTCTGACTAAGCTGAAGTCAGTGGGCAGTGTTTGCATGTGACTGAGACTCTCACAAGGCCTTATGATAGTATAACAGCAAAATGTGTATCATCTTAAATGTCAGTTACAGCTAGAAACATATCAAAAACATCAGAAACAGAATTGTTACGCCTCTTTAATTGAGTAATGTTATTCTTCTACGTGACATTTCTTTCAACATCTTCACCTTAATAAGCACCTTCGGGTTTCATTTTCCAGTGTCTGCATCTGATAAGAGTTTACCCCACTAAGCGCTGTGTAAACTTCGTCATGACATGCTATAACATTTAATTCTTTCCAGACTTCCAGTGAAAGGTCAGTGACGTAACATTTTCTGTGTGCCCTAACTGAACACACGGTCATTTTCATGCCTATGTTTCCAAGCTGGAGCTTGCATGTCTCACACTGGTCTGTTTTGAATTCATACACCCTTGAAGGCTAGGGAAACCATCCATCATTCTGGAACTCATTTGGATCTCCTATGCTCACCCTGCCATTGCCATAGAAATGACTTTTGTTTTTCTAGGCGTCTTTACGTTTCCAGAAAGACGGATTCAGCAGTTGTTTTTGGCCGCTATAGTGACACAGTGAATATGGCAGTTTTGGGACTCGTTGCAGTGGTTGTCCAAATGCAAATGACCAACAGAACTGCTAATGTGTCCTCTGGGTCATGGCTGGCATTTCACAATGAGTGCCAGACTTATGATGCATTGGTAACCTGTTACAGCTTAGTGTTGATGCTCCTTGGTGGTGCTGTTATTAGTGGTTGCCAAAAGAAGCACAGGATGTTGAATGAATAAATGTTCGTACTTAATAACTGAATAAATTATCTGCAGTTTACTGTAATTAAGTATATGCAAATGCTGCCCCTAAATACTGATTGGTCAGTCACAGCTTTGCAACTGTAGCTAATCCTGGGTACCTGGGACTGAGCTTTTTGAATAATTAGAACAATTGTTGTCAATTGATGTCAGATATTCCAATAATTTGGAAAACATTTATGATCTATATTTAATATAATATAATAATGTACTTTGGACTATCATTGTCATTTATGAAAAAAAATTATATTCCCAGTGCCAGTTCTAAGGATCCCACACAATGCATTTTTAGCCTTTCCCTAATTTCACCAAATTATATGCATTAACTCATTAACTACTTAACAAGCTCCTCATTTGCTGGGTCAGATGTGTAAAAGTAGGAAGAACAAGCAAAACTTCAGAGAATTCCAGCACTAATACTGGGAAACCTTGGATTTAATATTGTTCCGCCACAAACGTCTTTCAGATCCATGACACATAAACTGAAATAAAATTGTGAACACTGTGATCGGTTTGTTTTGGTTTCAGGTCAATTAATTTTGCAATTGGTAATCACCCAAAAATGCATTGAGGTTGTGGTGAGGTATTGTGATTTGAAAGCTATTTGAATAAAACAAGAACCCCGAGGCCTCATGGTTGGCAAGTGAAAATTAAATAACAAGGTACATTTACAGTATATGTCTACATGGTTGTGGACACACCTCCTAAAGAATGCATTCAGTCACTGTAAGACAAGACACTGATGTCCAAATGCACACACGCACATATACACACAGTAGTGCGTAGTCCTTGTAGATAAACATGCCGGGCATGGGCTAGAGAGGTAGAACACTTCCCAGCATTGAGTTGTGGATCAGTGGAACTGTGTTCTCTGGAATAATCGGCCACCTTCCAATACTTTAGGAATGAGTTGGAGAGTTGAGGATGAGGTGCGGTGGTGATCATCCAGCATCCTGACGTCGCTAACACTCCTTGAATTTAATCAAATCCTCACAGCAATGCTCCAAAATCTAGTAGAAAGCCTTCCCTGGACAGTAGAGTCAGTTACTCCAACAAAATCAGGATAAACTCTTTTTTAATACCCTTGATTTTGGAAGAAACAATGAATGAGCAGGTGTCTCAATACATTTGTCAGTACAGTGTTCCTTGTAACCAGATTGTAACCAGACACCTGTGACTTACTGAACTTCTGCTTTACCCATGAGTTCCATGAACTTCTCCCTCCCTCACTTTTTCTGTGGTAGACGGATAGTCATCCATTGCATGCTGTGGAGACCTGAATGTGTATATAACAGAAACCTCACCTTCAGTAATGCTTCAACTTTCATACTCACACTGTCGCACTGTGTTCTTATGTCTGTCTCTTTAATAGTCTGTTAATTGCTTCCTATTATGATTAGCTGACCTATGTAGAATTGCATTGGATTATGTACTGTGATCATGTTATCTGTACTCTAGAGTTGTGTAAAAACATAATGGCAATTAAGTAGAGTTTTCGTTTTGTGTGTATAGGCCTTTTTTCTTCCTTTTTGCTAGCAAAAAGGAAATTCTTATCTGAACAAAACAACAGGAACTGATTTGAGAAATGCTGTAATATGTGTCTTCAAAGATTCACTTCTAAGATTCACTTCCACCTATTCCTGGCACTGCTGGGAGGAGTCTTCGGATTCGATGCTTTTATCTAGCAATATGATAATGTGGAACTAAGGCCCCCAGCCTGCAGTACCATACTTTTGAAGTATAGTTCACTTCAACTGAGGAAATGTGATTGGGAACAGCAGCGGGTGTCCATGAGACAGGAAATAACTGATGGTGTTTCTGGTAAACCAGGTCAGTCAGTCATTTAGAAAAAACATACACACACACACGCACACTCACTCATACACACTTTCACATATGCATACAAAGCTGGTCTATCCTGCCTGCCCCAACATGACACATCACCACCAAGGCCACGATCACCACTGAGCACAACCAGGAAAACATATTCAGTTCACTGAAGCAAGCCAATTCCAATGAGTCTTGCATTATTTACCCAACAATAGGCTTCTCTTACCTAATGACCCTCACAACCTGTCTCCCCAGGGGAGGCTTACTGAGCTGTAGCCATTTTGTCACATAATCAGTGTGACATCTGGGAACATGCTTCCCTGATGAATGCTGGGTAGCCTCAGTATTTCCAGGAAAATTGGCAAGGCTGTTGTTTTTGTCTTGTTGAGCATGAGGTTTGTTCACAGTGAGGTTTGGACAAAGGAATGAAAAGCAATAAATAAATACATTCGCTTTAAGGGCATGTGCAAAATCATTGGACACTCCTGAGGGCTTGGCTAATAGGTACACTTTACTTAACCCCTTTAATGCTCAGAGCCCCAGGATAGGTCCCCACCTATCCTTCCATTCCCTACTCCCCAAATAGAGATGATCAGCTAAGAAAGACATGTTTGGTGGCAGCCAGAGTCAGAGAGAGCACAACTGACCTTGCTTTTGCAGGGGTGGGTTGATGGCACTTCCTCCCTACATCACTCTTAGTGTGTTGTTGGTCAGAACAGCCGTCTGTTAGCTGTTATATTGAAACTTGGGAGCCATGCTTTCCTCAGAGTCCGCTGGCTACCAAGCGATGTTGCATCAACGGCAGTCCGAAAAGAGGCGGTGATTGACTTAACATGTGTCGAAGGAGACAGGCCAGTCTTCACCCCCCTAGTGTTGTGGGGGCATTGCTAGTGATGGGGGAGTTCACATGAACTAGGATTGAGTTTTGGCCTTTCAAATTGGGTAAAGAAATGGAGCAACATTTGGTGTCCAAAGTTTTCTTTTTTGGAGTCATAACCAACTTGACTGCTCTTAATGACAAGGGTTAGGATGTAATAAACCTGGGAATATGAGGAGTTAATGCTTTTGTGGCCATAGCGATGCTTCTTGTGAACCAAACGTCCCTGATAATACATGTTATTTAAAGGGCAGTTCAAATGAGTGTACTGTACTGCAGTTAAAATTCCTGCGCCATTAGTGTGGCCAGTACTGTCTGCAGGTTTCTTATTACTGTTCATTACAAGAGAAGCCTGCCGAGTTGATCGGGCTGTGTGGTCAGCGAACATGTGGAGGGGATAACTTTGTGGAAGTGAGCTTGAGTCACAGTCACTCAATGATGACTGAAGGGGAAGAAGTTTCTCTCTTTCCCAGACAACAGCTGGGAATGACACATCTGAGCTGAGGGAGCCTCCTGTCTGTCTTGTACACTCATTTCTCTTTCCTTCTTCCTTTTGATGTCTGATGTCAGCATATTTTATCTCAGATCTCAAACAAGATAAAACAAGTCCTGCAGTTTCTGCAGTTTGTCTCTTCCAAAGTTAATTTGGTAACAAAGCATAGTAAGACGTTATTATTGTTATCCAACTATTTTGAGTGAAGAATGTCCTGCACGGCAGTCTACTGTTCTATTTTAACAGCAGCTTTATTTTGGAGTGTATTTGGGAAGGAAGACACATTGTCTTAAGGCTGTTCCGTTTGCGTCAGTCGCTGCCTTCAGCACGCCACCGTCCTGGCAGTCTGTTTTCCAGGCTGCATCACAGAAAAACAGAAGAAGAACAGAAATTGAGAAACAGTTCAACCAGAAGTGCACTTCCTTTGTTCATTTTCTGTATGTGGAAATGTCAATTTCATGAAAAGCAGAAAGAGAGAGAGAGTGGAATAAGATGATTTTGACATTTACCTCTGGTCTAAGACTCTTTCTGACTTAGAGACTTCTTCTTTGAATTGGGTGGATTTAATTAACCATTTAGCAACCAAGTAGTTACTTTTGCAAGTAAGTTCTGGCTTGCCTTGAGTGAGTTCTCTTAGCATGAGCACTGCCGCTGTTCTGTAACATCCTGTAACCATCTGCACCATTAAACGGTGGAAAAGTCTTGTCTTTTTGGGATGCACTGTATGTTGTGGAACTACAACTAATCAATGGATGGGTTTGATAAATAGAATTAAAGCTGCCTGTTGTGTCACATTAGAAGCTGTATGTTCAGACCACAGGTGGGACCGCACTTGCAAAAGGGTTAATATCTAAAATAAAAAGCTGTTTAATCTAAGCCCAACTTCTCGCTCATAAAACCCTGTAACCTTCCAGGCAGTCTCAGTGTGCACATGCTTCTGTGATCAAGTATAATCATTATGCTTTGTTTAATTCCACAGATATGTCTGACTACAGTCCAGACTCAGGTGGGTGTAAGTACATCCCAAGACGTGGAAACCTTTTCCCAGAACAATGACAATAAAACCACAAAAAAGTAAATAAAACACTATTGCAAAGTGTATTTGACCTATATCATATAATTTATGTCTAAATTCCTGAACTGAAACAGTTTAGTGTGATTTACAGTACGCAACAGTGTTAAAGACCACAGAAGCTCTTTGGACACACAAACTCACATTGTGTGTGTGTATGCATCTGTTTGTGTTTTAAACATTGTGTGTCAATGTTTGTTGAAGGAGAGGGGTCTAGGTGATGATTTCACGAGGAGTACTCTGGCCGCAGAAATAAAAGTATTGATTAGATCTGACAGAGGAAAGCACTGTGTGTAAATAGACTCAGCACAGTCCACACAGTCCAGGCCTGAATCCAGTACTGGGTCAGAGACCTGAGGCATGTCAGTCAACTCTGATGCCATGTTTGATCTAAAACCAACAGAGGTAGAAAACGTACAGTTAACATCTGTTAAACATGGTGGTGGCTCATTTTTGACCTTAAAGACAACACAAGGGTTTAATAAGCTTGACATAATGTTTAACCATTTAGGAATCTTCATTTCTAAACTTATAATGTGATATGGCCATTATGACTATTGCATTGCACAGCATGATCCCTCACACTGCATCTGTCCTGCAGCAACACACTGCCCACCTGCTCCTCATCAACAGCGAAGATGGTGAAACAGCGTTGTTGTGGTTTTCATTTTACACTTATATTTCTTTAGCCTTGAATGTGCAGTAGATTCATGTGATAAATATGTGTTTATTTTGTGTATGTTTACTTCTATCCATATGAACATCCAATAATTCCATTCGATTCTGTCTTTTTTACATTGGGTCAGAATTTTATAATGAGTGGACCAATAGAAATGCTTTAAAATGACTCCAAATGCTCCAAAAAGTACATTTTCGCCTGTACGAGCAGCTTTTCAACCACCTTGACCATGTAAGGACCAGCTTAGATCATCTGAAAGCAGTTACCAGCAGAAGCTGGTCTTGAGCTTTTTCTGCAGGGTAGTAATGTAGGTTCGATGCAGTTCTCTGTTCTTCATCTAATACTCACTGAAACACGATAGAGCTTTCCCTTCTTAGCTTGCTTTGACAGCTTGGCCCCTAAGTTGACCTGCAGTCAGGATACACTGCTTAACATGACCAGACTGAAAGTGGTTTGGACCTTTTTTTAATACTTTTGTGGTCTTCTCTGAAGAAGGAGGACAAACCACAAAGTGGGGAAAAAAACACTATAGCCGGCTTTACTTTGGTGTTGCTTACGGAAATCGAACTAATCAGACAGCAGTGTAAGCTTGCATGTAGCGATATTAGTATTAAGACTCTTAAAAGACATCGTCAGAGGATCCATTGATGTACAGGACAATAATGTGCACAGAACAAGATGTATAGGGTTCTAAACATATTGATTTGCCACAGAATGTGATGATGATCTCACACAGAATGTGTGAGAAGGTGATATTTTGAAAAACCCACCCATTTTTGCAGTTGGAAACCCAGTTTAGACCCAGAGTGTCAAATATGGGCATAAGGCTGCAAAACAAGGCACGACTTCAGTGGTCTATTAAAAGTTTAAAAAGTTATTACTTCTTCTGTAAAGTTGCCATTTTGGAGATGCTCTGTTGTGTGACGGCAGTGATACATATTTTTAGCATGACTAACTTTGATGTATATGCATTGCTTGTTTCTTATCACTGCAGATGTGTCTGAATTCAATGTACGGTGACGTGTCATCATAGAAACTGTGTGTGGTTTAAACTGTACGAATTATGAATCATAATTCATATCTATGTGACCATCAAATGACGCAAGAGCTAATCTACCACACATATCTTTAGCTTCTCTAATTGTTTTCCAGCAACTTCTACAGATGTTTGAGTCAGTGTATTTAGAGGACAGTGTTCTGTATCTGCATCAGTTATGGACTGAAGTGGTCAAACATTCTTGTGACCTACTTGTTGGGAATTATTTTACCATTTTCTTGCAGAGAATGTCAACTCCATGCTATTTATCTGTTCTGTGGCATATATCTGCCATAAGTCATTTGGACCAGCACCGTGACTTGACTAAAGCAAAAATAAATGTTTAATATTAGGGTGCAATCCCAAATGAATAATATACTAGTATACTAATGTAATATTACTAATATACTGCTATACTCTACCAAGATTCATACTCCGAACACATGCATTTATCAGGAAAGTGCATGGCTTCAGAGGATGTTCTGAAAAAGCCTAGGGGCCTTATTTTAGCGTTTCTTAGGTGAACCATCAAATGCGAACAGCGTAGCTTAATTTGGGGCGTCAGTGTGTCTTTGCTATCGTAAGGATGGGAAAAGTACGCAGTGGTTTTTGAGTGGCTCGAAACACTCAAAAGCAGAATGCTATTTCAATGGCGCATTGTGCAAGATCTTACTGAAGCGATGGAGCGCCTCACCTCTAGAATAATGTTCTTTTATTTTGTATTCTGTTTATTGTTGATGTAAAAGTTGCATAGCCGCTAACTGGCACGCACCATGGGTTTGTGCATGTGTGCATAACAAGCGGTGGTGTACGCTCATTAGGCGCACAATTTTCTGCCTAGGTTGTTTTCAGTCAGTGGCGCACCTCAGTTTTCCGTTGCCAAGAGAACAATACGCCAGAATCTTCCTGGAAACACCTCATTTCGAGACCACCATGCCCATCGGCGTAGATATATTCGCAAGTCTACATGACGTAGGCGGAAGGCGTGAAAATAGACTGTTGGCGGGGTGCGAGACAGCAATGAGCATTGCGATGTGCCTTGAGCAGGGTGTAAGATAGGGGGCTAGATGTTATTGTTGAAAATATAATAAATATAAATAAAATGTAACCAGGTAGAGAATTATTAGCTGAACATCATTGGTTGCTGCAATTCATTATACATAATAACAGAGATTAGCACATTTGAAATCAGTGTTAGTAGCATAACATAGCATAGGCTTGTTTTTAGCAGTGTAACAATAACAGATTGTACAATAACGGAGTTATTGGATAGTCTTTCTGTCCACTCAGTGTTGTGCAGTTAGCTATATGAAGAGATAGTAGCCAGTCGACTCGCATTAGCTTTAGTCAAGCGTCTGTCTCACTCACGCTCACAGCGTTTACTCGCTACCTTAAATTGATTTCATTGCATGTTGCCCTGCTTTTAAGTTTGCTCTTTTTTAAAAGAGCATATGATGGACAAAAGAGATAGTAAAAACAGCCAGGATCTAGCACTAACACAGACACTCGCTTACCGTACCAGCTTTAGCATTCTTACGTGCCTTATTTGAGCTCCCTTTTCACAGACACCGTCACAGACAAAGCCAGGGTCACAAAGCCTGATTCATGTAGCTACCCGTTTTCCTGATAGCGAGTCTGGCAATGCAATTGCAAGTATGAACAACAACCATATTCTCCTGAAGTAGTTGTAGCTATTTACCACATCTCAGCTTTGACTGTAAGGTCTTGTGCTAGTGGGCTGGATGTATGTAAATAAATGACAGCATGAATAAAATGAGGAGATGAAGGGGTGTTGGTGTTTTACAGCCCTGTTTTGGTTATGCAAGTTTTTCTTTTCAATCAAGAGACAACAGTGTTTGTTTCACTTCCTTGTACCAAACTCTCATCATTAATCTATGCCAAAGTAAACACAGTAGCTAGAGATGGGTCATGTTCTTGTGAGCCCCCTGTACTCCAACAATAAGATAAGAAAAATGTAATAAAAGCAAAAGAAAACATAAAATAAACAAACGCCAAATCAAAACATCAAGACAAGTGTAAAAACAGAAACACTTCTGCATGACTAGAGTAGACATAGAGCAAACACCACTATCACACATAATCTAAAAAATAATAATAAATAAATAAATAAAACAGTGTTATGTGGCGCACTAATAATCTAATCTAAAATTAGAAGGAAAAAGTTATATAATATAAAAGTTTCATCTGTCACAAACAAAAAAAGGACAAATTACTCTAGCATCTATCTACATTATAATGTAGCCTATTTATAAGTGCTTGGAACCACAACAACTTATTCAGGCATTCAATTGTTATTTGGTTCTTTGCCTGGTTAACAGATTTTTTGGATAGGTGAAAAACCTTGGATGGTTTAAAATAATACAATAACAATATAATACATTTCGTTTCCACAGAACTAATGGATGTTTCTTAATTGCACCATTCTAAGTAAACTCTATATATTACGTGGAAAATCCCAGGAGATAAGCAGTTCTAGAAATACTCAACCCAGCTCTTCTGACACCAACAGTCATACACAACCACATTTAAAATCCCTGAGATCACATTCTTTCAGATGATTGATGCGAACATGGCCTGAAGCTGAGAGATCATGTGTATCTGCATATTCTTTATGCATTGCACTTCTGCCCCACCATTGGCTGACTAAATAACACTTTTTGCTTAGAGTGTATGATTTATTTCAATGTAACATTCACATCAGTGTAACTAAATGCAGTTGTAAGTAATTTGGTACAGAGTTATCACAGAACAAAAAGCCCTGTATTAAATTGAGTAACACTAAAGTGCACATATCTATGATTGCCGTGAGTGCCGTGTTTTTTTTTTAATGTAAATGTTAGATGAACGCATTCACCAGGATACGAATCATATTTTTCAAGGCATTAAACTGTTTAAACACTGCCTGTTCCAACAAACTACCACATATTCCTGTAAGAAACCCAACCCTAGTTAGCCATCACATACTGTATATCTAGGAAGCAGCACATTCTGCTGCGGCTTCTTCGTTTTCAGGAAATATGAGGGTTTAAATGTGGCCTAAACCAAGTTTTTCTTTAAAGCTGTAAATGTGGGTTGTGGTCACTGTTATATGAATATCTTTGGTAATGGGATAGGAGAAAAATGAGGTCAGATATCAGCTGGAATAGAAAAGGACGCTGCCAGTGGAGGAACGCTCTTCATGTTCCAGTAAGCAGACTCTCCACCACCACAGAACCAAAGGTGAAACAGAAGTCAAAGAAAACTACCAGCAGAGGCGTACTAGAAAATTAGGGCTTGTGTGTGTCTGTGTGTCTGTGTGCTTCTCTAGCTCTCGCTCTGCTTAGTTTTTAACACTATATGCTTGTTTTTTTTTTTTTTTGTTTTTTTTTAGTGGGTTCATGCTTCTCTGGAGTATCTCTGCATCACACACTACCTTGTGAGATTTCTTCGAAACTCATTCCGCCCACATGTACCCTCCACACTCAAAGCTGTATGTGTGTGTGAATATGCTTGTCTTCTCACATTAACACTTCATTTCTTGGTACAGCCAGTAAGTGTGTGTTGTTTCTGGTGGTTCTGTAGGTGTGTGCGGTGAGTGGTTTGGTGTTTGTGTCTGAGGAACGTTATGTTCAGGTGTTCACCATTCCTTTTTCATGACATAGACAGGAAGCCTCTCATCTCTCTGGTTTCCCATCTTCTCAAAGTCTAGAAGACAGTGTTGGCTACATCTCTTTGCTCGCTCTCATTTCTGCCACTTTGCTGAACACAGCCTTTTCTCAGTCTTGGTCACTAGTGTTTGCCATCAATGGCTCCAGTGTTCTCACTTTTTGACCTTGATCTCTTTTTAAGTTGTTTAATGACCTTCTGTGCTACGCCAGGTCCAGCATACCTACCCCGAACGTGACTCATGCACAAAATCAAGGTTTGAAGTAAGTACATGCATGAGACTCATTGCATAGCACTGCTGCTTCCGTGCGCGCTACAGCACATTCTCAGCCGTTGTGTAAATTCATAAAACAACCAAGACTTTGCTGGAGCATCTGAAGGCCTGGGGGTTCACGGTACAAGTTTCTCTTGATTGGATACCCACCATGTGTCCCACCATGTGAGGATCACAAGACACAGGGGGCTCACATGCTGCAATGCGTTCACCACCTGGAGATGTTTGCTCTATGCCTTTTGGCTAACAGCTCTTCCATTAGCCTCCTTGCAACAGGAATCCTGAGTCTTTAAACATCTGAATAATTTGAATAATGCTCATATTATCGCACTACAATTGAATTACATTAATGGCCCCTGATAGCTCACCCTTACATCGAATGTGAATTGTTTTCCAAGTGGTCTTATTGTGTCTGCAGAGCACAGACGTCCTGTTTTCAGGGCATTGTTCAAAACAAAGAGAGAAGAAAGCAGGGAGAATGGAAGAGGAAAAAAAGTGAGCGGTAAGGAGGGGGGAAATGAGTTCTTACAGTAAAGGAACGTGAGTTTGAGCATGAGCTCCCGCTCTGCACCTCCCCTTCCTGCCTGTGTTCTCTCTCTCTCTCTCTCCCTCTCTCTCTCTCTCTCCCTCTCTCTCTCTCTCTCTCTCTCTCTCTCTCTCTCTCACACACACACACTTAAGCTCTCAAACACATGCACTACCCCCTCTTTTTTCTCTCTCTCACTCCCTCTCTTTCATTCGGTCTATCTTTCTCTCACACACACAGACACTCACACACACACACACGCACACACACACTCACGCACATGCACAATGTGCGAGCAGTAAAGAGTCAACTCAATTAAAGAGCCTCTTTCCTGGAAACCAGGCTCTGATGGCACAGGAGGTATGTAGCGAATGGGAACCATGTGTGTTAGTTGGGGAAGGGTCAGAGTGTGTGTATATGTGTGCGTGTGTAAGTGTGTGTTGGGGGGGGGGGGGGGGGGGGGGGGGGTAGTGTTGTGGAAAAGACAGAGACCGAGGGCAGAAATAAGGAAGAAAAAAGACTGGAGGATGATTGAGTAGGCACATGCTGAGAAAGAACAGAAAAAGATGGGGGGTGGGGGAGGTGGGGTGGAGTGTTCTCGGTGAGGAAAGCGAGAGCACTCTCTCGGCTTTCCGTTATGCATGATTACCTTGAAATTCGGTGGAATGCTAGACAGAGCTATGCTCACTTCTTCTCCATAACCCTCCTTTCTCCCATTTCTCACCCACACACAGGCGCACTCACGTAATGCCACAAGCCATTAACTGTTTGACCACAGAGTCCCTGTTGTAAATCTCTCCCACAAGCCATCTTTCATCCCAGCCTGCACACTGTGACCTCCCACAGCACCATAACCCCTGCAGAAAGCACAGGCCTAACCAATAGCTCTCTCTTACTAGGATTACCTCTCCTTGCCCCTAGAGAGAAAAGGCCCAATCAACAGCCCTCGTGCTGGGATAACCGCTCCCTTCCTCTAGAGAACACAGGACAAATCAACATCTCTCTCACTGGGATCTACCTGCCTTTGGAGTACGTAGGTCCAATCAAAATCCCTCACATCTGGATAACATCAACTTTCCACTGGAAAACACAAGGCAAATCAGCATTTCTCCTGGTGGCATGTTTTTTTACCTGCTTCCTGAGAACACAGGCCCAATCAATCGCTCTCACACTGAGATAACCTCTACTCTAGAGAACATAGGCCACATCAACATCCTTCTCACTGTGATAACGTCTACCTTGCTCTTGAAATACATTTAGAATCCATAATACAGTGCCCTCCATAATTATTGGCACCCCTGGTTAAGATGTGTTCTTTAGCTTCTAATAAATTGAGTTTTTTTCTAAATAATATAGGACCACAATGGAAAAAAGAGTAAAATCCAACCTTTAACTCAAGTGAATTTATTCAGTAGGAAAAAAATCCTACATTAAGAAATAATTGTTTAACATCAAATCATGTGTGCCACAATTATTGGCACCCCTGATGTTAATACTTTGTACAACCCCCTTTTTTCCAACAAAACAGCACCTAATCTTCTCTTATGTTTCACAAGATGGGAGAATACAGATAGAGGGATCCATTCCTCTTTGCACAATCTCTCTAAATCATCCAGCGACCTGGGTCCTCTCCTCTGCACTCTCCTCTTCAGCTCACCCCACAGGTTTTCAATGGGGTTGAGGTCTGGGGACTGAGATGGCCATGGGAGGAGCTTGATTCTGTGTGTGGTGAACCATTTCTGTGTAGATATGGCCATAAGTTTTGGGTCATTATCTTGCTGAAAGACCCAGTGATGACCCATCTTCAGCTTTTGGGCAGAAGCCACCAGATTTTGTTTTAAAATGTCCTGGTATTTCAAAGCGTTCATGATGCCATGCACCCTAACAAGGTTCCCAGGGCCTTTGGAAGAGAAACAGGCCCACAGCATCACTGATCCTCCCCCATATTTCACAGTGGGCATGAGGTGCTTTTCTGCATACTCAGCTCTTGTGTTACGCCAGACCCACTTAGAGCATTTATTGCCAAAAAGCTCTATCTTAGTTTCATCTGACCAAAGCACACGGTCCCATTTGAAGTTCCAGTACTGCTTAGCAAACTCCAAACGTTTGCGTTTATGATTGTGAGTGAGAAAAGGTTTTTTCCATGCATGCCTCCCAAACAGCTTGTTGGCATGCAGATAGCGCCTGATGGTTGTTTTGGAGACTTTGTGACCCCAAGAAGCTACCATTTGTTGCAATTCTGTAACAGTGAGCTTTGGAGACCTTTTTATTTCTCTTATCATCCTCCTCACTGTGCGTGGTGGCAAAATAAACTTGCGTCCTCGTCCAGGCTTGTTTATCACTGTTCCAGTTGTTTTAAACTTTTTAATAATTCCTCTGGCAGTAGATATGGACAGGTGTAGGTGAGTGGCTATTTTCTTGTAGCCATTGCCTGACTTGTGGAGGTCAACACACATCTGCCTTACTTGAATAATATGTTCCTTTGTCTTTCCCATGTTGAAGAGAAATGGCCTCTGTGTCACGTTATATTTATACCCCAGGGAAACAGGAAGTTGTGAATTACTAATTAAATGTTCCTACATACTCTGATCAACTTCGTAAACGACTGTAGAATTGACAGAAATACTTTAATTACATTTCCTAAGAAATGTTAGGGGTGCCAATAATTGTGGAACAGGTGATTTTATGAAGAATAATTATTTCTTAGTCAGGGATTTTTTTTCCCCTTAAAATTCACTTGAGTTAAAGGTTGGATTTTACTCTTTTTTCCATCGTGGTCCTATATTATTTACAAAAAAACTCCATTTATTAGAAGCTAAAGAACACATCTTAACCAGGGGTGCCAATAATTATGGAGGGCACTGTATTAGAGTTTGATTTCACTGTTTTGGAAAAAAAACCCGTCCTTGTATTGGAAATTGTGAATTGTTCCATCTCTCTAGGACTATGGATCAGTGTCAGTGCACTTTACGGAGAGTGCACCACAAAGACACCACAAGAAATAATCAACATTTGCACGATCTCCCGTCCCATATTTGTTACATATTTTACAATATTTTACAAACTGGAAATGAGGTTGCAGGTAAGGTTTCGTTTTGACAGTGTTTTCATGCAGATCAGCATTTCTGCACGCAACACACCTCTCCTCTAAACCTTCCTGCGGGTCCTAGGTACCATATGGGGGTTGACAATGCGTATAGGGGGAGTTAGGACAATTCTAAGGGCCTGTAACTGACAGAGGCCCTAAAAACGGATTAAATGAGTATTTAAGCAGAATTGGCAGAATTGTTAGAGATGTGGGGACCAGTGTAATATCTTTTCATGAGAGCCAAAATCCCAGGAAGCCCGTTCTTGGCTTTGTAGGCCAATGTCAAGGTTTTGAAGCTGATGCATGCAGCTACAAGAAGCCAGTGAAGAGAACGCAGCAGTAGAGTGATATGGCTGAATTTAGGTTCCAACATAGAGTTTTCTTGGTGGTTTCTTGTGTATCATTTCGTAAAGTGGAAACTGGGAGCGAAAAATGCTTTGCTATGTTTTAATAGCCATCTTCTGCTTTTCTGATCGTCAGTTAGTTAGCTGCTTACATCTTACAATTTCTAATCCAATTAGTAATTATTTAACCATTTTATTATAGCTTGCTGCAGAGGTTGTGTTCACCAAATTTGTTTTGTTATTTGCATACAACAGTCTGTGATATCTATGTGTCGGCTTATATGTGAAAGTATATCAAAGCATGCACACCCTGTCCGGCCAGTGCCATTGGGTTCACAGGTGCTCTGATGGCAGTTTCCTGAAGCTTATGTCACTGAGCCTGTGGAAATGATGGTGGAGCAGAAATGCTTTGTAGAAAAAAACAGCCAGAGCTGAACCTCATGTGGGGTGGACCAGCCAGACAATGACATTGACCACCTGCTTTGATGTCTAATGAAAATTGCAGTGACTGCTATATTACAGTAAATAGAAGTATATTAGATGCGTACCAAACAGCAACTGAAGGGACGTGTAAGTAAGATGGGTATAACGTCTTTATGGTGAAACAGTTGACACTGCTGTGCACAAATGTGAGGAAGCAACACAAGTCAAGCATTCATTTACATACACATTCCACATTCCGCATACACTTTCACACTCTTATGCACACACATACGGCCACTCGCACTCAAAACACAGTCTTCCCTGGGCCTCTGCAGTCGTACAGGATGTATAAAAAACTGCCTCACATTCCTTTCCTGTTAGGTCAACCACAATATGGGACTGACACACGAGAGGACTGGACTGCTTCCCAGCACACACTAACCCTCTGGAGTCCTGTTACTCCTAGTCTCTGTGCGAGGCCTTTGCACACACACTCACACATATACACACACATTCATATATACTCATACAAAAGTGAAAACACTGCTTCTTTAGTAAAATCAAACTTATGGGCCTAACTTATCCAAACAGTGGAACCATAAACTGTTCTCAGGCCAGCTGTGTGGTGCTAAGCTCTCCAAAGATATCAAGGATAGGTTTTCATTTTAAAATGTATGTGTTTCTGTACCATGCTGGGAATTTTGCAGACCTCTGTTTACATGAGCTTTAGTGTATTGAAAGGTTTGTTATTAAAGATTCCTTGAGGACTCAAAGTAAACTCCTCAGCCGATTTTATGAGCGTTGCACCAATCATGAGAGGTTTTTGCAAGCAATGCTAATAGAAACACAGGAAGGAGAGCTGTAAACCATGCTTATTCAGGTTTCATTTGGTTCTTCCATTTAGAGGTTGCGGTTTCAGTTTATAAAATCAAGTGATGAGTTCGTCTTGAGGTTCTAAATTGATGTGTATGTTAGATCTGGTCACAGTGACGATGACTTTGTCTTTATCGTGAATAGCTTTTTCTCACAAAGCACACGGTGGCTATGTGAACGGGATGCCACAAAGAAAGAGACGATAACTTGATAACAATCTGATAATCATGGCAAATCTGAGGAGCAGAAGTTGCTGCACTGTTCTGCGTCAGCTCTTAATCTTGTAGCTCTTTACCATTCTGAAGAGCTTACTGCAGCCCTAAAGTGTGCTGCATGCTCCTGAGTTCTGAGTTTGCTTGATAAGAATTAGCATTTTGCTTATTTTTCTGCAAAAGCATTAGTTTTACTTTATTAGGCTATTTAGAAACTTCAGCAAAATCCAAGCACTTGCAATGCAAGCTCAGGAGAGTGCACTGTAGTTGATGATTTGCCATTATGGTTAACAGAAAGCCCATCAGAACTGTGAAGAGAAAAAAGATTGAGAGATGATTTACAGGAAACCCCTGATTGTCACCTTGATGGCTGTGGATAGCTGGGAAATGTAAACTTCCTGCACGGCACTCCTGCTATCTCTCCTTCTCTGCAGCCTGCAGTGGGTGTCTTGTGTCACATGTGAAAGAAACCATCGTCTGTGGGTTTTGTGTGCGTGAGTGTGTCATATTTAGTGTACACAAAAGCCATACTGTATTTGCGAGCCGGGTGGGGGCGGGGGGGTGTCGGGAACTCCACGGCCCTAGGGCTTTGTGTTTGGCGGGCGTTGGCTCTGACTGTTTAAGCCGTGGACTCACTGACATCAGCTTTTGTTTCTGGACCTTGGAGGAGATGGATGGAGGAGAGGAGGGGCCTAAACAAGCGCAAAGAAAAGGTGGAGATTTCCCAAATGGCATGAAAGGAATACAGCAGGAGATAGTAGAGTTGTGCAAAGCAATCATTGTGTGTGTGTGTGTGTGTGTGTGTGTGTGTGTGTGTGTGTGTCTCCTTTGCCAAACATTTCCTGTAATATAAACCAGCCACAGAGTCTACCTCTCTACCATGTGTACCTCAGCCTGGCCCCTCCACACACTCTCACACAAAAACACATCATGGCTTCTGTTTGGATGTCTGGTACTAATGAGCATGGAATTTACCCACAATGCTCAGGCATGAGTGAAAGCATATCAATCTTTACTTTACTACTAAGTTCTTTTCTGGGTATTGAATAAATTTATTTGTTTGTTTCAGTCACATGACCACAGCACATAAGCCCCTTTCACACATGCAATCCTACTAATAATTGAATGGCTGCCATTTCTGCCATTTCTACTGTTCAAATCTACCTTTCTCCATTAATAATATGTCATCGTAATAAGGTTGTTGTGTTTACACAGTGAATAAGATTGCATGTGACAATTAATCACTTCTAATAAAAATAATAATCTTAAACTGTACTCTGAATGAGCTAAATGTGCCTTCTCTGGGGGAAAAATACAGTGCATCCAACAAGAATGAACGTCTTGTCAACAACAAAAGCATGATATGACACAGCTCTGTTTTACAGAAGATTAAAACCTGCAAAAACACTGAACTAGTCAAGGCCTGTGGAAGGAGATTATGTAAACACAAGCCAGATTGGAAATCCCAGTAACGTTGACATGGCAGTTTACCCAGGCAAACCTAGTATAATTCCTGGGGTGGGCGCGAGGGTGAACATAAGAACAAGAACAGATACCTTCCCACCCAAAAACAGTGACTGTGATCTCAATCACAGCCAGAATTCTTCGAACTTTGTGTACCCAGGGAACCCTTCATACATATGAAGGGTTCCCTGGGTACACAAAGTTCGAAGAATTCTGGCTGTGATTGAGAACAACCCACAGAATCCCAAATATTTTTTTTATGAATACAGCCCCTCTATTTCAATATTACAATATACCATTATATACAGTTAATGGGAGCATAAGCTCCTCTCCAGTGAAGGGCAGCTTTAGGCTCTTAATGATCAGCTGAGCTGCTAACAATGCTCAGACTCTCTATTCGCTTTTTCTGAAGATTCTCCTCCTCCTGGCATTTAAACAGGTATTTCTTTTTTGCTGGTATAATCACAGTGCCGTAGATCTAGATGTAGCTTGGCTACATTTATTGCCTTGTTTACTAGAACCATGAGATGTTTTGCTCAGCTTCCAATATTCGCATTAAAACAAATTTGATGATGTCATCATTGTACTTGAATCTTAGTTGATTTCCCAGCTAGAAATATTTGGTTTGTAAGATGTTACATGAACATTGTGAATATTATGATTTTGGTTCGTTGAAAGTTCAATCTGTCAAGGTTTCTGGAAGTTCCTAGAATGGTTTTATTTACTTTACTTTATTCTCAAAGTTGAACATGGTCTTTTCATGTTTTGTAGGCATAGTTCAAAACGTAATGAAAGTTCATCGTCAACTTTTTTATTATCAGTGTATATTCAATTCAGAAAATATTCAATTCCATGTTTAGGTCAGCCAGGTTCTTCTACACCAAACCCACCCAACGATGCCTTCATAGACTTTATTGACATGCCTTGCTTTCATGCTGTCATGCTGGAACAGAAAATGGCCTTTCCAAACTGTTTCCACAAAGTTGAAAGCATACAGCTCTCCAAAATGTCTTGGTTTGCTGAAGCATAAAAAAAATTCCCTCCTCAACTAAATGTTACAGTTGGCACAATGCAGTGAGGCAGGTAACGTTCTTTTGGCATTCACTAAATCCAGACTCATCAATCAGACTGACAGATAGAGAAGCATGATATGTCACTCCACAGAACACATTTCCACTGCTCCAGAGTCCAGTGGCAGTATGCTTTACACCACTCCAGGTGCACAGTTTTTGTGCTGATAACACCAGAGGCAGTTATTGAGTCAGCAGAGCGTTGGTGATCGTTTTGCACTATGCGCCTTGACACTCGCTCTGTAACTTTATGTGGTCTGCCACTTCAAGGCTGCTGTTGCTACACTCTTCCACTTTTCTATAATACCACTCACAGTTGATGGTAGAAAATCCAAGAAGGAGGAAATTTCATTAACTCACTTGCTGCTGTAAAGTTTTCATATAAATAATTCCATGTAAATATATTTTATTATGCAACTCTTCACATTCATTCAGGCACTATTTCAGTAAGATTTACTGCATATTGTGCTATTAACATGGATATTGTGGTGCCATTTAATACACTCTATGTATACACTAGGTATACACTATATCAATACACTAAATGCATCCAAATGTGCACAACATAGAAATGTTAATACAGTGGGACACCCTGGAGCATCCACACATGCGCTTATGGTCCTTATGTCCAAAGTCAGGTGTTAGCTAGAGGGGTGTATAGCCCAGCATTGGGCTGTCAAGCAGTGGAGCTATGTTCTGTGATAAATCTCCATCCAAAACCTGTGGCATCCAGGACTAATCATCTAAAATCAGTACCTGACCTCACTAATGCTCGTTGGGGCTGTGTATTGGCAAGAATCTGGCAGTACAATACCTATTACAGTACAGGGGTTACGATTCGATACATCACGATATATTGTGATACTAAAAAGCATGAAAAAACATGAATACATTTTTTTTTTAAATACAGTTTTAAGAAAAATCATTAAAAACACACCACCATATGCATAAAATCGGAGTAAATTTTTTAACATTTAAAAAAAAAAATGTACAGAGTATACCATTGCTATGTAGCGATCCGGGTTTCAACTACACAGAATGAACCACTGTCTGCCACAAATCTTTACATGTAAACTAATAATGAAAAACTGATATTGTGCTTTTGAGAATCGATACAGTATTGCAAAATATAATACCATGGTACTTTGATATATCAAAATTTTACTACATCCGTAATGCTTGTGTGTCTGAATGCAGTCAAATCTTCACAGCAAAGCTCATTCTGGTGTAAGGCCTTTGCAGAAGAGTAGAGGTTGTCACTTATCAATAACCCTGATTTCAGAAGAAATGTTGGGTGAGCAGGTGTCCACAAACATATCAACATGGTATTGTATTTCTGTAGATATGTCTATTATCATCCACAGTACAGGAAGAGCAGAAAGAGCTAAGAAGCAAAACAGCCCTTTTTTTGCACTGACCACATTCCCACTGCTCTAAATTGCTTGAAATGAGGAATGCATAAAGTATGCAGTTATCTTTACAGATTACATTCTTTTGGTCCAACTAAAGAGGTACTAATACTTTCATTTCTAGCAAAATGACAAAAAATAACAAGCCTGGTGTGATGCAAATAGGCACAGTAGTAGTGCCATGCAAATAAAACACCTGCTGCTTTAGTCCTAAATGTGAATGGAAATAGGTTCACAGAAGATCTCTAAAATGCTCCGATATACTAGATTTGTGCTGATGCATAATCCTTCACTGGGATAATCTAATCTGTCCTCATAGAATTCCTCTTCCTGTTACAATATTACTAAAGTCTTACACAGAGAGTAATGCCTTAATGATTGAGTGGGTAAACGGAGACTCTGCAAACAAACAACCTAATTAATTACCCTATTGATTTAATCCTCTCAAAAGCAATGCTCTATGACGGCATAATAATTATAATTGCTATATGTTTTTCAGTTCTAGGGAAGGAACCTATTCCATAGTCAGGAGAACAAGCTTTCGTTAAATTGCTTTATTCAAACTGCTCACATAGATTGAGCGGTCTTACCCATATAATGCATTCAGCTGGACTTGGGACTCTAATCAAGACTATTTATTCCATTCTCACTTTGCCATTAAGTGCTGCTTCATTGGCAACTACTTTTACAGTGTGTTAATTACAATAATAAGAAGAAAGAGATCTGATAACAGCTTTTACTTACAGTGCAAAATAATCGATCAGCGAGTCAGTAATCAATGAGGCATCATTAAGAGCTCAGAGTCGGGTCCTTAGAGCAGGGGAAAAAAGGTCAGTAGAGTTTAAAATCAACAGGAAATCCAGCTTGTGTAATGTAGCCTATCGTCACTGTGCACATCTGCAAATTGACAACTTTACAGGAGAAGGAGACTCAGTTCGGAAGGCTAATTACCCAATCCCCGTTCATATGAACTTCCACTATCACTAGCAATGCCCCCAACGCTAGGAGTGATGTGGGGAGGAAGTGCCATCAGCACACCTCTGAGAGAGCAAGACCAATTGTGCTCTCTCTGACTCTAGCTGCATGAACCGGGATTTTTTGGAAGCATTTCTATTGATTAGTTTGAAATTCAGCAAATGTCAACCGACATTTAAATTATGTCTAAAAAAGTGCCAGATCAGAGATATAAGGATTTTTGAATTTGTGGGTGGTTAACAATATGGTGTTGTGGGATAAAGCTATTATACAAGTCATTAGAGCTCTGAGATCTGAGAGCTTCGGTGCAAAGTTTGGCATTGAGCTGAAGAGAATGCACAAGGTGACATCCTGTGAGAACACACGCACAAAACATGAAGGAATGGAAAAAAAGAGCCTCAGTTCTTTGTTTTTGAGAGAGAGGGTAGCTGTGGTATTTCCATCAGCATATGTGTGTGTGTGTGTGCCGTAACGTGGGAAATCTGATTTCTACACATAATGCTCCAGCAAGAAGAAAAAAAAGGTGAAAAAAAGTGTTAAACTGTACATGGACGGATGTGGTATCAGATCATGTCAAGAGAACGCATCTTCTCAAGAAGTGAAAGCACACAGCAAGATCGGTTTTGTAAAAATAGTACTCTTTAATATAAATTATTGAAATATTTTATAAATATAAATATGTGCAAAGTTCCTTGCTGCATTTTTTATTGTAATGCCTTTGTTTTCAGATATTCAAGCTTGCACTGTAGGTCATTAGACTAGACCTTAAGATCCCATATCTTTATAAAAGACAGAGTACAAAACATGTTGTCCTCTTGTGGTGACACATGTAAACATTGTCGCTATTGGACAAAGTACAAAAAAAAAAAAAAAAAAAGCAAGAACTACAAGTGGAACCATAAGCCCTTCCATTGACTCACAATACATTCATTTAATTGTAGAGAGCATGTCCTGCTGAAAGAAACACTACGTCATTGTTACTGAATGAGGGTTACGAGGCAAGACTGATTACTCCTTTGCACATACAGTACAGAACGAACGCCTCTGCTTTTAGAGGAACGCAATCCTCCATGTCAAACTCCAGGACCAGTAAGTAAGGGTCTTGCATACTGTGCTTGGCTCGGCTTCACAGCACATGAACTGTCAGCTCTTGGAAGTTTGTGTTGTATTGTAATTTCGTTCAGCAGCGTGTTGTTCTAGAACCGTCTGCCATTTCCCAGCTAAACTGTAAACTGTTTACCTTGGTTCCCATCGAGAACCAAGTGACAACAGTCCACAGAGTTTTCCTTCGGGGAGAAGTGTAAGGTCTGAGGCTGAAACCGCCTGTAGTAACAGGCCTCTCCTGTCTGCTTTGATCCTTCCGTATCTTTTGATACATCAGTCTTGTGTTGTGACCCTGCATAGTGGCCACTGTTGACACAGCGGTGTCTGTAGTGAGTAGCCATTGCGTTCACTTCACTGCGCCTACTCATGAGGCAATTATGCTTGGCAAGCCCCAGTGGAAATGTATATGTCATTGCAAACACCCGGCTCTGGGCACTCCCTCAAACACAGACGGCCAGAACTCTCCTCCTAGCAGAGTCAAAATGTTAACAGGGGATGAAGAGGTGTGAGAGCTTTTCCTATGGCAGAAAGCTGGGACTCAGCCATAGCAGTACACTTAACCCTTGTACTACCTTTCTATCACTCAATCGTGTTCATCTTTGACAAGGTATGTTTTCCAGAACCAATCCGACAACAAAAAGCTAGGGGCTAAAAGATGACGACCATACAATCTGCTTTCACTCATGTCCATGACTGCTCTGCTGTCAGTTCACCAGTTCGTACATACTTGTGCTGTCCGTCACACACAGCAACCCACTGCCCACAGTTCACACTAGAGAGGTCAAAGGCACAGTAGGCCATGGCCGGCCTGCAATACTGATAGATGCCAAGAGCTTTTCGGAGCAAATTGCTCACACCCTTATTATTAAACTTTAGGGCTTGTAGCACTGCTCAGATGCTCTCCATCTTTTCATGGGCTTTTGCTGGTCAATTCCATCGCTGCCCTTACAGTTCTGCACATCTGGTCTGCAGCATGCGCTAGCTGTTTAGATAGGCGCATCATAGTCCTGTAGGAACTCTTGAAGCGTCTGAGGCAGCTGATCGCGCTTAGCCGATATGTCTATGTGTCCGTTAAGCGTCTTGCGGCAGAGGTGCTGCAAGCTGGACATGCTGGAGGCCAGGGGCCTGATCAGCTGCAACGGAATCTTTTCTCCTCCAGAGTAGATGAAGTACGTACTCCCGTCCACTCCGCTGCTGCCATCAACTCTGTCCCCTCCAGCCTGGACCACAGATGTGGTGGCTTCTGTTCCTCGGGCAGAGGGCATGTAATGATGTATGAGTTTCAAGACGCAATCAAACCGTGGCACAGCCTGCGAGCTCCGGGGGTCCGTCTGCAGGAAGAAGGAGCAGGCATCACACTGGATGCGCAAGTTCTTGGTGCCCGTGGCAGTCTTCACGCTCAGGGTGAAGAAGTGGTGGTGGTCTGAGCTGTCCCGCACCAGGAACGTGCCGGGTGGCTCTGCGCTCAGCAGGGAGCTGGCATCCTTTCCGCTTACGGCGTTCCAGTAGAAGCCGCTCTCCTGCAGTTTGCGCACGGCCGCCAGCACCATCTCATACTGTGCCCCGGAGCTGAATGTTTTGAAGCGGTGGGGGGACAGGCGCACTCCGCCTTGAAAGGGGCTGCTGCTCATGGCGCCGTCAAACCTGCTGTGCGTTACCATGGCGCTCTGCCTGCGCCCTGTCCCGCCCAGCCGCTGCTGGGGCTCGGGGTCCAGGGCCGAGGAGCCGTCCCAGCCAGGGCGTGCGTGCAGCGGGGAGCAGCAACACAAAGCCCAGAGCTCCACTGCCTTCTCAACATCCAGAAGCAATGATGGCTCAATGGGTAAGGAATGCAGCTGAATGAGGGGAGAAGGACAAAAACAGTACATATGTCAGTATTTGCACTGAGCAGAGGAGCTGGCGCCAGCTTGTGGTTATCTCTGATTAGAAAACTCAGACATCTGAGATGATGAGGGCTTGGATTTATGGCAGCTATTAGGAGTAATTATGATGAATAACCAACTAATAAACCTGCAGTTTAATGAATTAAACAGAACCCATTCATGAAGTCTTCTTAATAAGGTAGTGAGGGGGGGGGGGGGGGGGGGCTTTAGAGGGGTAGTGAATATCCTGCAGTATATCCTACACTGCCTCATATATGTCCAGACAGATTAACTGGCGTGCAATCGAAACTTTATCTTTAGTTAACTGCTGCACTGCCGATCATGTACACCTGATACAGGCAACACTTCGATCGCGCTCGGGCTTTTGGAGGGGCAGTTCATGTGAATGAGGTCCTGCAGTTCATTGTGAATGACCCAATTCCTCATTCATGCCAAACGGACTCTTTCTCGTTCTGAATTGTAAATACAGCCTGTAAGCTGGACACAAATGCAGAGAGTGGCTCCTGGGCCTCCTTTCTATCGAAAATAATGCTAAATACTGACTGGAGGCGCCAGGGTGCAGTGGTCTGGCTATGGCGATTGACTTTAAGAAGACGATGGTAGACTATTTACCAGACGTCTAATACAAGCCCAACACAAAACCACAAGCTCGCATTGCTTTACACAGTAATATAAACATTAGAGCATTAATGACGGTTTATCCAAAATGCTATAAAGAACATATACTGCCACCGCTAGTACATATCCATGCCTATATACAGTAGTTTACCGCTTGCATAAACACCGTAACAGCCAAACGGTTTGGGTTACCTTGAAAGTCTTATCCGAGCCCAATCTCCAAGTTGGGTTTCAAGGGCTGTAGAGCTCCGTCTGAGATCCGTTTAACGGTCGAAAATGGCGTTTCAAAAGTGATGCCGTCTTGGACAAATGTTTATATCTCTCAGTTTGGACTCAGTGAGTTGGAAACCCCTCTCACATCTTCCCCCCAAGACGAGGGGTAGTGCAAGTACTGTTCTTCTCATCGAGTGAGAGCAGACTGATATTTTCTAAAAGGCTCCACCCCTTCGTTTTCCAGTAAGCGAACGAGCGCGCGCACACACACACACACACACACACACACACACACACACACACACACACACACACTTACTTTCCCTCACTCTCTTGGCGGACTGCCAATAAATATTCAGCGTGACCTTTTTCTACGGGACGATTCCTGGTATTGGCAGTCCTCCCTCCCTTCCCCCTTCCCCGCCAGACTACAAGGTGAAAAAGTTAAAGCGCCCTTGCAGAATTAGCTGCACACGCTCGGGTGCAACGTCTCTTTTTAATCACGTTTTATTATAATTAGATATTTTTTTATTTTATTATAATTAGTTTGGAAATTATTGGAAGAAAATGCACGTTCTGCAAACATGCAATAAAAACTGGAATTTACTGTTTTCCATTCTCAACTTTCTCCAGTCTTTTCAAACGCATAGGCTATTGTGCATTCTCGCACTTCTCTGCAGGGAAGGAAGCTGTAGGTGTGCATTTGCAGCCTATATAAAAAAAAGTCGTAAACACAGCTTTTGTAGCTGATTAAATATGAAACTAATATTTTCAGAAAATGCTAATGCACAGTTACTCTGTCTTTTACAACAACATCAAAAAAGGGTAGCCTGAGGTTGCAAATGTTTCGACCGAGTCAGTAACACCCCCCTTTAGCAGAAATGAACTGTGGCCAGTTAAGTCTTGTTATAATTTTTTCCCCACTTTTTTTTCTTTCAGCAGAAGCCAGTAGTTCTGAGACAGACGTGGATCATCTTGCATGCACAGCTTGCTAAAGGTGTAGCCACAAATGTTCTATGGTGTTTAGGTTAGGGAACTGTGAAGGACAGCCACATCCACTTTTTTCCAACTTCAACCTTTTAACCAATGGTTTGACGTTTGCATTCAGAACCTGGTGGAAACCTGTGGAATCCTTTTTTCCCTCTACTTGTACCAATGCCACTGTCAGCAACACAACCCCAAAGCATGGTACATCCAACCCCATGTTCACAGTTGGCAAGGTGTTCTTTTCAGGAAATGCAGTTTCTTTTGATCTTCATACATTATTCATTCATTTCATCAGTCCACAGCATGCTTGTTTAAAAACTCATCTGGCTTATCTAGAGTTTCTCTATGGCATATTTCAAACATTGTGTTTTGTGATGCGGTTGCAGGTAAGGTTTTCTTCAACTGACTCTTCAATGAATTGTGTTTGTGCAAGCAGCACTGAACAGTGAAACCATCCACCATATTTTTTTACTCGGCTAAACCTTCATGCAGTCTTTTGGCAGTCATGGGGGATTGGTTTACCTCTCTTACCAGCATACAAACAGTTCTCTATGAGGGTTTTCTTGGTCTTCCAGGTCTCATGTTTCCCTGAACTGCAATTTCTTAATAACATTATGTTATTAGAGCCTTTTGGGCATCGATTACTTTCATTTTCAGATCTTTAGACTGTTGTAAAGGAGCCATGTTTGATGAGTGAATCGGGTTTGAAGGCCTGATTTGCTAATCAAAGTCTGGTACATTGTCAAAAAAAAGACCTAAGCCTTTTTAACACCAAGGTTGTCCAAACATTTGCACAGGTCACCATCATATTTTTAATTTTTTATGTATATACGAGAGGAAGAATAACACTGCATTAGGATTTACAGAAAATATTGTGTTGTATGTTTGATTATATTGTTTAACTGTCTTACTTTTTTGTATATTTCAGGGCCCTTCTGGAAACGAGGCACTGGTCCTAGAAGGGCCTGACCTGCTTAACTTAATTATAGATAAAAATAAATTATGTTATTTGCATATGTGTGTTAAATTACATGAAAGCATATTTTTATCCAACACACGAAATTTATATTGAAGTTAAGCAGATCTGTCCGCAGGAAGCGGCTGCTTTAAGACTGTCCTGTTCTCTCTCTCCTTCACATAAAGTTTCCTGTATTCAAGGAGGCTATGAAAAAATGGCGGCCCCCATGACCTGGAGGAGACTTGTGTACTCTGTGTACACTCCGGCTCTCTTTGGGGCTTTCAGCAGAATTTCGGACAGGTTCTTCAGGACGCACGACAGGAGGAGAGGGTAAACTGTGATTTCGCTCGGTGCAGTATTAGATTTAGGAGCTTGTTAAAGCGCGTTGTTTGTCCGGCAGTGCAGTGGGGAGCATGTCGACGCTGAGCTGAGCTGAGCTGAGCTGAGCTGAGCTGAGCTGTCATTACTTCTCTGAAGGGCTGCAGACTTACACACACTCTGCTGAACTACTGGCTTATAGTTGGTATTCATATAAATGTATGTCGGTGTTTTAAAGTGCGCGGCTAGCATCATAGGTTACCCTACAGGGCTGACACTTGGCAGTGAGACACCTTCTGAAGGAGGTTCATGTTCTGAACCTAAGCCCAGTTTAATAGAAAGACACTACCTTCCCCTCATCCCTGCTCGACCTGAATCTCACCCTGCCTAAACTGTAAAAGATAACAGCAGAGTTTAGCTAATGATCAGCAGATACACTTCATGTGGTGATCAAGTGATCCAGGGTTAGACTGTTAGTTTAACTAATGTGACTCTAGTTTAAGAGACAGTAACATTAATGTTAGATTGTCTGTTTATCTTCACTTACAGCTGGAACATCTCAACACTTTGAGATTTTCTTTGAGGTTTGCTGCCTAAATGGGAATTCACTATTTTTAAAAAAACTGCTTAATTTAATCTTTTGGATGTAAACAAAGTAGTTCAGTTTGTTCAGAGGTGAAATAGTGTCTAATAGAGAAACTACTCTTTTTTTGGTGATGTGGTGATGAGGAGGTCATAATCTCTACAGCACAAATATAGTCTTTTTATTTGCTGTTCAAAACCAGTGAAACTACTTGCCTTCTAAGATTTATGTAACGCTGATCATTTTTAAAATAGTGGTAAATCCAATACTCTAGTCTTAGATCTGATACATTTGTTTTAGAACTGTTTAACCTTACCACCATGTATTTACATTAAACTATTGTAAAGCATTGTCTCAGGTGCCAAGCAACATATTCAGTCATTTCATGGAATAACTGTGGTTTATTAGAGATATTAAACTTTTTACAATGCCTGAAATGCTGTTTTAGCACTGGTTTCCATTCAAGTCTATTATTTATTGATGTACAAAATATGCCTGCAATTTTTCTAACTGGTGCCTTTTTAACAGTTCTTCCTGTTGGATATGCTGTTGGTTCATGGTCAGTTGTCCATTTGAAGAACAGTTTGTAAAAGCATGCTAATGTAGCCTTGGGGTGTGAGTGGAAGCTGTGTTCTGCAATGTTATCTATGGCCTTCTAAAGTAATCCTGCTGAGCAGTAAGATGCAGGCATGTCATTAGATCAATGAAGGTGATTGGTAACAACCATTTTTCCTAAATTACAAGTGTGTAAAGGTTTTGATTATGGCATACTTTGCCTTGTTTTTCTATTTAATTCCAGATGTGGACAGTGTTAAGCAAAAACCCTCATCTGGAGTGTCGTTTGTAAATATCTAAATTTTTAGTGTAGAATTTTTATAAATTTAGTCGAGAATTCTTCACCCATTGCCATTCTGCTGTGAAAAATCCAAATCTCAGTTTTATAGAGCCTAAAGTGAGGTGTTACTCTTTCTCCACTGTGTAGAATTAGTTATAGCTACTTGATTAAGGTTGTCAATCTTCATAAGATTATGTTTAGATACAGTTGAAACCAGAAGTTTACATACACTATATAAAAAGACATGTTTTTTTTTCTCAATCTCTGACATGAATTTAGAATAAACTTTTCAGTTAGGTCAGTTAGGATTACCAAAATTATTTCTATTTGCTAAATGCCAGAATAATGATAGAGAGAATTTTTAATTGCAATTTGTATTACTTTCTTCAGTCAAACAATTAAATATACTTAACATGCCTTTAAACAGTTTGGGACAGCCCACATGATGATGTCATGTCTTTGGCACACACCTGTGGATGTATTTTAAGGCACACCTGAAACACACTGCTTCTTTGTGTAACATCATGGTAAAGTTGAATGAAATCAGCCAAGATATCAGGAAGAGAACTGTGGACTTGCACAAGTCTGGCTCATCCCTGGGTGCAATTTCCAGATACCTGAAGGTGCCTTGTTCATCTGTGCAACCAAGATGGGAATGTCCGTCCATCATACCACTCAGGAAGCAGATTCTGGTGCTTTGGTCGAAAATGTTTCCAAATGAACTCAAGAACAAAAGCAAAAGAGCTTGTGAAGATGCTGGCTGAAGCTGGTATAGAGTGTCATTATCCACAGTGAAACGAGTACTGTATCGACATGGGCTGAAAGGCCACTCTGCCAGGATGAAGCCGGTAATTCCAAAAGAAACATAAAATAGCCAGATTAATGTTTGCAAATGCACACAGGAACCAAAGACCTTCATTTTTGGAGAAACTGTATGCAATGTGAAGCACACTGCCAAACTGGTTACATATATGCGTAAGGAGAACAAAGTCAGTATTTTGCAGTGTCCATCACAAAGCCCTGATCTCAATCCTATTATAAAATTTAGGGGCAAAGCTGAAAAGGCATGTGCAAGCATGGTGGCCTACAAACATGGCTCAGTTACACCAGTTCTGTTAGCAGGAATAGACAGAAAACTATTGTGAGAAGCTTGTGGAGGATATCCAAAACATTTGACTCAAGGCAGTGGTACCCTATACTAATGAAATGTATTTAAACTTTTGACTTTGAAGAAAGTAATAGAAAATTGCCTTAATAAATTCCCTCTCTCATTATTCTGGCATTTAGCAAATAGAAATAATTTTGGTAATCCTAATTGACCTAAAACAACAAAAGTTTATTCTAAATTGACATTGAGAAAAAAAAAATGCGTATGTGTCTTTTTGTATAGTGCATGTAAACTTTTGGTTTCAACTGTAAATACAGTTTAACATTGCATGGTAAAGGCTCATCAAGATCCCATCAAGATCTCATTAAGATTTGATTCCAGTATCGGTATCCAAATGCTTTCAGCAAAAAATGTAACATTGGATATCAGAAGGAAGAAAAATTGTTGGCTGTGTATTTCTTGTAGCCTTGCATTTTTGGAGTAGTTTGAGCATAACCTTTTTAGAGGCCTATCTTAAAGGGCGATTCCACCAGTTTAACCAATTGTGTTTGAGTAGAATAAATCTAGAAAATTGCTTCATATTGCTACATAAATTTAATTTAAAATTACATTTTCTCTTTTTAAAAATGTAAAATTTCAGAATTGTTGTGAGCGGTGGTAAAAGAAACCAGACATCCAAAGCATTTATGATGCTTAAAGCTACCACACAGTTCATAAGTCCAGTTTGGTGCTTTATCATTGACTCATTGTCTTTGGATTAAAAATACACTTCAAATGCCGGTTTACTCTAAGAGGCTCTGCTCTCAAATTTCATTTTGTTACGGCAAACTTATATATATATATGTGTGTGTGTGTGTGTGTGTGTGTGTGTGATTTTCTACATTGAACTAGTGATATTGAGCCGATCAGAGGTAGAATGAACCATTGACTCTTGCGCATTCACCGTCATATTTGTTCTTTGGGTGGCTACAGCCTGTCATGGTTTCTCTGCATGGTAGACATAGCTCCCTCCTTTTGTTTTTTGGAATAAGAACGTGAAATCTTAACTGTATTTGTGGTCCGTGTGGGTGCAGTGGAGAAAAACATGTCTGGGATTGGGTTGGAGTAAACTCAGGATGACCTTGGTGTTTGGCAGTGGATCTGAGAAGGGTTGTAGAGTTAGACTTCATGCTGTCTCTCGTAGGTCATGTTATTCCCTTCCTGTCATCTGAGTACTGTCGTTTTTGGCACAGGCTCATATACTGTGTTTAAGTAGCTGTGCTGTGCTGCTTAAGTTTGGTAACGGACATAAAGAAATTATCAAGTGTCGGAAGAAAGCCAAACAAATCGACTACTTGTTTAGCCTGCAAAGTATTTAGCAAAGAAATGGTAGCAGTCTGTTGACAGAAACTCAGTGAGCACATTGCTTTGGAAAGTTATGGTGGAAGCACTTCCTCGTTGAATCTAGATGTTGGGTTTTTGAGGGTTTTTTTTGATATCGTAATGTCTTTATTTTGTGACCTCACTGACATTCTTTCTAACCGCTGTCATTCACCCAGATGCATCTGCCATTTAGGTGCTTGGTTTTCTATTAAGAAAACTATTCTACTGTGTCACCCTTTTCAGTAGAGGGTGAAGTCATTCTGACCTGTATCTCAGAGTCTGGTGTTGAGAACTCTTTACTGGAAGAGGCGAAAACAGGCGTCTCCGTTGTTGTAAGCCAGTAACGTTTGTTGTTGCACAAACTTACTTAAAATCTTTCTTCCAACGTGACCTAAACCGCAGATTATTTGACTTATTGCAGTTGTGTGACTACTCACATTCAACCTCCAACCAGCTTGTGGTAATATCTTTTAAAATTGTGATGTCTAAGCAAACCAAAGACAAGTCTGTCTTTTTTCCCCTGCTGAACTTTGCCGTCATCAGGAAGAAGTGAAATGGAAATGAAACCTTTAGATCACTTCAGAGGAAGCTGATGAAATACATTACCCAGCAGTGATCTCATGGAGGCTCATTCTTTCTGGCACACTTTTAGAAATAACAGCATTCACCTTTAAGTGTAAACATAAGCTAGATTTCAACATATTTTACATAGCAGCATTTCTTTAAAGTGGTCTGCTTCCCGTATGGCATAAGAGGCAGTTCCGCTAAAGTTATTTCGTTTGACTGAGAAAAACCGGATCATATCTGTTAACTTTTCTTCCTGCATTGAATTCATTGTTCTTCCTTTAAATTTATTTTCCTTTAAATTTCTTTTCTTAAGTTTCTTTCTTTCTTTTAAAATTCTTCATTTAAAAACTGTTTTTAATGCTGCAAGTCACTGTTGGAGCTACATGAGACTATCAGTACTGCAGTTTGGCAAACAATTCAATACTTTAACCTTCAATTCTTTATTTAAATACATACAGCATTTTATATTTTGCCAGTTTTGCTTTTCTAAAGAACTTCACACCAGGAAATGGATTTGTTAAAATGAGATGTACAAGCATGAAGAATTTCCACATGCTTGTACATCTCCTCAATTAAAGCTTTGTCCTGTAACTGTATTTCACAGCCAAGTAAGATTTTTAACTGCAGTTAAACCAAACTGTATGCTCTTTTGATTAGGATGTACTGAAAAATTCAATTCAGCAGCCTTTTGGTGTTCAGACAGGATGGTTTGGTGTCAAACATTGTGACCCTTGGTATTGAAAGTAAAGTTCTAGTATTGGGATCACTGTGTTGCAATTTTCAAATCCTTATGAATGCTGATCTATTGGGATTTATTCATTTAAACCTCCACTCAAACCCCAGTATAAGTGTATAGTAATTGTATAATCTAAAACAAAAACACACATCTCTGACTGAAGGTCTCAGAAGAAAATTCGCTCAGCATCTTGCATACTAATGTTTGACTAATACAACATTAATACTTGAACTTTTGTATTGATGCCTATTATTTATTTTTCCTTCCCAATCTGTTCACCCTATAGGTCCTCCCTGCTCCTCTTGGCTCCTCTCCTGGCAGAGACAGACACCACACTTGCTTCCTCCAGGCCTCCAGGCTCTACTGGAGCTGCAGGGCTCCACTCTCGCTTCCACTGGATCGCTGACCATGTACCGGCCTTCAAGGTGCACGGGGGCCGCATCCACATCCTTCGCTCCCCTGATGAGTTCTATCAGGCAATGAAGGTGTGTGCTTTGGCATATACATACATGCAGGTCTACAAACTACAATCTGCACCCTCTATATCATGTGTTTGATACTGATACTACAGAGGATTTGCATTGTGACTATATTTAGCTATCAGAAAGGGAAGCCAAATGTCAAGCTATCGTTTCCTAATCTGTGTGTGAGAGAGTTGTGTTACGAGTTGGTCAGAATTTGCCTATGAATGTGTGTGCAGGTCTATAAGGAATTTAAAATGACTTATTTCCTGATGTTAGAGGAGTGTGGAAGAATGAAAGCACTTTAGACTATTCTGGAAATTCAAATGTCAGTCAAAAGCAGATCACCGCAGATTCGGTTACTGCAATGTGAGTGTGGATTAGCCCTGCAGTGTGAGATTTTAGCCCTCAAATTTTTGCCAGTATCCCAGACCTTAATTAGCTTGTTTTCAGTGATCTTCAGTAAAGTTGCTAATTTCAAACTTGGTTCCAGTAATCAGCAGCCACTTCTCTAAGCAGCTGCCTAGCTGCCTATTTGGTAGAAGGCAACCCATGTTTTACTGCAAGAGACCTTTATGACGCTTTAGCAGACGCTGGAGTAGTGGTGCACTGTTCAACTGTGCAGAAACACCTGTCTAAATATGACCTTAATAAATTGTTTGTGGACGCACCTTTAAGTAAATGAAATCAGCTACTTTAAGTCGCATCTATTGCGGACATAGCGTTTGTCTACTCTCAGAGTATAGGACTCTCTGGAGCAGATAAACATGAACCTGCTGCCTCCATGCCTAATACCAGGTGTGGACCCTAAAGCATTGGGCTGCGGAGCAGTGGAACTGTGTTCTCTGAAATGATTGTACTCCATCCAATACTTTTGGGATGAGTTTGGGTGGCGATTATCCAACATATTTATCTCATTAACGGGTTTGTCGCTGAGTGCAATCAAATCCTTACAGCAATGCTATATAATTGGATGGGTATTCTAATTGGAAAAACAAAATGCTTTCTGCGATGTCTTGAGATTTAGCCCTGCTGGCTGTGTTCTTTAGTTAGTAACTTGTCAGTGATCAGACCTCACAGTAATTGAAGGAGTAACTACTTGTTAGTGACCACATGGCTAGTCATTCCCTTGGTCTTTATTTTCATAAAAAAAAGACATGTATTCTAAAACCTAGGCCTTCTTGGCTTGGTTTGTCCACCAGCCTGTCACTAGTTTGGAGGTGATTGAATTTCTTCACTAGAATACTGTATTTACAGACCCTGTGTTGTGTGCGGTTCTATTCTGCGGAGTGGACTGTTACTTCACTGCGCATATACTGCACTTAGTTGAAAGAGAATTGATTGATTGCTCTTGAAACTTTTACAGATCTTTGAAAGCTTTAAGGTTGCCCCACTCTGCGTTTGAGTGACGCATTTTTATTGTTCTTCATCCTTCTCTATCACAAAACCCTCTTACTGCAGTAACAGCAGTGTTGTGTCCTTGCCATGTTATGAATGGTATCTTGCTTTTGCCTTTTTTTATTTTAAAACCGCATTTCAGAATTAAGTGTGCTTATAAAAGATAACCTGTAGCAGAAACATTTAGGTGTGAAAAAAATACACTGCTTTTATTTTCACATTTAGGCTGGCACTAATACACATACACACATAATTCCACATACATACATATTCATTGGTGCTAATGCCAATTACATGTGCGTTTTGAACAACATAATGCAGATATTTTAGAGCAGTAGTCCTTTGTCATCTAACCATTCTGCTCTTCTAGAGTGCAAGAAATGTCATCAAATATCCGTTTGAAATAACAGACAAATCGAAATATCTGTATGATGCAAAGAATTTAATAAACCTCTGCTAATACTTTAAATTAGTGCATCCCTAATATTGCTTCTGGGCTCTCCCTACAGTCAGGGAGCGTAATGCTTTGAGGCATTACGAAAAGACTCCCCTCAAGAGAGATACAGAACAGTCACTGAAAGTGAAAAAGCATGTGTATTTTAAAATAACAAAATTGATCATTCCTCATTTTTTATTATTATTATTATTATTATTATTATTATTATGCAGCGTTAAGCAGTTCTCGTGAACATTGTCCTGCCCGCTTCACCAAAGTTACATGGTGCGGTGAGCAGCATGCTGAGCCCAGAGTAGCAATGACAACGATGCTGTTTTGTTTGTGAAAATGCTATATAGTGTTGCTTTAATGTGACACAGATCTCATTCATTAGGCCTGAGTCACTTTTTAGATTTGAGTCACTTTTATATATGGTCCTGGATTGGTTACATATCTAATGTATCGATTTGTGGGCATGCAGCATGAATGTGAACAGTCAGATTGGGTTTAATGCATCTTTGTGTCTTCATCTTTGACAAACAGCCAGCACTGGCAGCATGGCAAAACAACAATGGAAGAAGAGAGGGTTTTTTTGTTGTTGGTGGTGGTGCTGGAGGCATGAATGTATCAGTGTGTGCATGCATGTCGTTTTGGGGAGAGATTTGTTCGCATTACAGACAGAAACAGGTCACTGACATTTCTGAATGTGAACCATCAAGATAGCCAAATACGATCTGAAAAATCAAAATTGATTAATGAGGCTTGTAATGTGAACGTAAGTCAGATCCAGCACTCTGGCTCTAATGTTCAGAGCCTCCTTAAGGCCTGCTTTACCTGGAACAGCTGTGTTAGATTAGAGCTGCAGTTAAACTCTGGTGGGTAGTAGCTCTCCAGAGTCAGAACTGTGCCCGTGGTGAAATGTATCAAAATGTCTCAATTAATGAAAACTGGCTTAATGAAGCAGTAAAAGACCATGTAGAACCTTTCGAAGATTTCAAACAGTACTGATCAGTTGTAAATCCCAGTAGCATGAATCATTCTGTTGTAGTGAAGCTTTCATCTGTAGTGAACATTTCAGTGTTCAGTGTATTATTCCTGTGTGTTCTTCCAGGCACGTATCAAGACAGCCAAGAGACGAGTGGTGATGGCATCCTTGTATCTCGGCACAGGACCACTGGAGCAAGAGCTTGTATGTTTTCTTGGTGTATCTGTTGTTTGGTGGAATTAGCAATAGGATTCTTTGAATGGTGATTGAACCATGACTGTTATGAGTCATGAGTTATGCGTGCTCGATGCCAATGAATCCAGTTGTAGGAGAATTATGTTTGCATAAAAATACTGGCATTTTGTAAAATAAAACTAACTAAGAAGAACTGGTGAGAAATTGGTCTCTTATGCTTATTTATATGCTTACAGGTAAATTGTATAGAAGAGGCACTTGAGCGGTCTCAGGAAGATGCTGCTGCTAATTTAAAAGTGTCTATACTACTAGACTACACCAGAGGATCTAGAGGTCTAGTATGCTGCTCTTTTCCTACCTTGTTGGCTCTCTTCCGTTCTCACTTTGCTCCTGCAAGTAGCACATAAAAACACAATGGCCCATAACTGATTTGACAGCATGTTAAAACATGATCACTATGATTAAATTCCTGAGAACTGGGGCTAATGAGTATAGAACCAGAGGGGAAAACCCATTGAATGTCCTACTTCCTTTCTGTGGAATTCTGATTTGTACAGCCAAACAGTGAAGTATGGGTGTAATTGAGTAATTTTGCATAGCTTACTACAGGGTGTAACTTTTCTGCTGTAGAAAGGGCCTTTCTTGTGGTAAGGGGGGTGGGGGGGGGGGCTTAAGGAATCATTTGTCATCCGCCTGTCATTTAAATTTTGCTTTTCACCTAATGGCATAAGTGTTTTGAAATATCGGGAGTACATCATGAAATGTTGGGAGTTTGTTGTGAAATGTTGGGAGTCTATTACTTCAGTGATTAGTTGAGTAAATGTAATTTCTTGTTGAGGTTTTTTGTTGCTTTTCTCACATTAATTATAGACATGTAGCAGTCTGCAGTATTTGACTTGCTGCCCACACTCCACATAATGCTTTATTCGTTGATCCTGTCAGTGTGTGCGTGTAAATGTGCTTTTGTGTCTTTTGCAGGAAAGAACAATTCTCGTACAATGCTTTTGCCTTTGCTGCAGCGTTTCCCGGAGCAGATGAGAGTATGTCTGTATCACACTCCAGATCTGCGTGGTTTGCTGCGCCTTTTAGTGCCTGAACGCTTCAACGAGACCATTGGCGTGCAGCATATCAAAGTTTATCTCTTTGATGATAGTCTGATCATCAGTGGGTATGGACGGAAAGGAAAAACACACATCTGCCATCAAATGCAAATAATTACAGTTTTAGGGTTGTAGCATGTACAATTCACAAAACAAATCAGTATATGGCCTCTAAATGTTTCTTGTGTGTGATGAATATAGTATTAATTACAGAACAGAAGCAATGCTTGAATACTAATGTTGGGTAAAATATATTAAACTGTATTACCATACCATACCTATCACACTAACACCATTAGAAAAGCAAAACCAACGTAAACTCTAGGATGCAACGTTGTTTAGCTTGCTTGAATCATTCATATGATCTTGTCTTGCAGAGCGAATCTGAGTGATTCGTACTTCACAAACCGGCAGGATCGTTATGTGCTCTTGGAGGATTGCAAAGAGGTGGCAGATTTCTTTGCTGAGTTTGTGCGAGCTGTGGGTGATGTGTCACTGCAGCTTGAGCCTGATGACCGTGTCCACATGAAGGAGGGAATGGTTCACCCCTACAAAGGCAAGTTGCGGTGTCCACTGGTAACAGTGGAGTTACTTTTGGTGGGAAGTTTCAGGCTTTGCGTCAGGCACGCTCGCAGCTTGTATGTACGTTCGGGGCGGGATGCGCATGTTCATAAATGACTCCTTTTAGCAAACAACCAACAGGTCCTTTGTTTCTGAATCCTGTACACACAACTTTTCCTTTCACTAAAACTGAAAGCTTGCCTGTAAAAACAAACATGTTTTCATGCTGAAATGCTTTTGCGTAGAAGCAGTCAGGCAGAGCAGACTGCTACCACGTCTCACATTATTCATGTTCAAAATGCACTCCTTTGGTGTTTTTTTTCACAAAGTAAAACTCGAAACATTCAACTGTACGACCAAAATCACTACAGAAGTGTTTTACTTTACAGGCTATAGTCTGAACTGTAGTCTGAGCTTCTGTTAACGCATTAGCCTTTCTGATAATTTCCCAGGTGCTGTAATGGGTCTTATAAAGGTAAATTGCCAGGTCAGCTACATAACTAAAAAAAAAAAAAAAAAAAAAAGACTTGGCCTGACTGACAGAAGACCGCTGGACCACTGATTGACAAACCTATACTATATGTCTAAATGTTTGCAGACACCCCTTCTAATGAATGCATTCAGCTAATTTAAGTTGCACCCATTGCTGACACAGATGTGCAAGTGCAAATGCACACAGTTTGTCTAGTCCCTGTAGAGAAGTGTTGCAAACAAAATAGGAGATTCTGCAGCAGATAAACATAAACCTGTTGGCACCATGTCTAATGCCAGGCATGGTCTAGAAGAGCATAAAGCCCCTCTAGCATTAAGCTGTGAAGCACTGTGAAGCTGTGAGTTCTCTTCTGAAGAGTGAAGAGTTCTCTGGAATTAATAGTGCTTGATCCAATACTTAACAATGAGGTGAGGTGATGATCATCCAACTTTCTGTTCTTTGTCTTCACAGCAGTGCTCCAAAGTCTTGTAGAAAGCCTCCTCTGGACAGTAGAGACAGTTAGCCCAACACATAAGCAAGTCTGCTTGAGATTATTTAAAAACGTACAGTTGTATGATGCTGTGATGATTTTACAGCATGTATTTGCCTTGTACTTATTACTTACTAAATGAGTAACACTTTGGTTGTATTTGGGGTGGGTGCAAAAATTGTGTACATTTCATTTCTGCCAAACGTAAGCCTTAAAGTATGTTTAGGAGTTATCTGTATATAATGGTTCAAAATATCTACAGAAGGTTCTCAGGCAGTTGGCAGGAGCTAAAGACTGTGCTGTATGACTGGTAACACGTCATAACACGCTCCCTTCTCCTCACACTAACGCACAGGTTTTTTATTGTACCGCTTGCACTTTTTTAAACTTCCACTGTTGCTGCATACCCTGTGCCAGCCCAGCCTCTGTAAGGCTCCAGAGATCCTGATAGTGTTAATGGTTGGGGTAGCAGTGCCCTGGTTGATCTATGGCTGGTGTGTCTTACATTTAGACTGCTCTCTGGGATTGCAGAGGAGCACAGACGAGTGAATGAGTGATTACGTCCACTCCGTAAAGGCATATCCGTAACCCTAGCACCACCACTGAGAAGCCAGCGCCGGACTATGACATAACCACTCCAGAACGGGACTACAGTTTGTCACAGATCCTAGAAATAGAGTGATGATGTCACCTTGCTGGTGGTAAATGATCTGCGAAAGGGAGGGATCGAGGCAGGGTGCAGTGGATAGAGAGACGCATCTTAGCTAGGCTCTGCTGGAGTCTATTGAATAAGTCGGCACCCTGTTTTGCTTGCTCTTGGCATTTAGCTGATGCTCTTATCCAAAGCAAGTTTCCTCGTGTTATAGAGGTGGGCCAATGTAGTGTTGCCCAAGGACTCTTGTTTGTGTAGCACAGCATGGTGACCAAGACCAGGAATCAAAGCCCAGTCTCCCACATGGTGTGGTACTTCACAGGCAGGTTTTGGTGATCTTTGCACCACAACAACCACGCTTCTCAGTGCTGGTGCTTGGGTTATGGGCATGGCTTTATGGACCTAATGACTCATTTGTGCTTCTTGCAAGCAAAATATGGTGCTAAGTATAATCAGTAGAGAATTCATGTCTGATATATTGTGCAACTTGCACCATCCATTTCTTTAGTTCACAGTGAACTAGAAGTTATGCGCTTTTTGCATTTTTTCTTAGTAAGGGCATCTTGACAGTCACACATCGTTTCATACCCAAGTTTGTTGTCTCAATCTTAAGTGCACTTATAAAAATAAAGGTGCTTCAAATGTATCTTTGAGAAACTCCATATAAGAACCACTTTTGGTTTCAGTAAAGAGCCATGATTGTAATATTGTGTGCAAGTCTGAAGTACCTGCATTTGATGTAAAATTTATTTTTTACATTCGCACAGCTCTATTAGAAACATTCTTCTTTAGATTGACTTGTGGGTTCTTTCAAAGTGAAAGTGGAGTTTTGTGGAGCTTCTGCAGAGCTGATCCATCTTCATAGTTTCAACTTGTCTAACACATCATATATGGATTACAATGTGAACATTTGTCAGGGGTTGCTGTTATTTTCCATACCGGTGCATCCCTAGTTATTTTTGCTCTCTCTTACCCCTCACACCTTTGCATTAAACAAATCACACTGAGGAGTGATTAAGGCAGAGCATGCAATTCCACTAAACTGGAACTGGATGACCCATCGAGAAGCCTATCTGCTGAGTCTGCACTCTGCTGCCCGTGTAGCACCAGTAATCGGATCCTCCCGCTTGTCGGTAAGAGTGGCTGAACTCGACGGCCCTCTTAACTGGATGTGTTTGGTCCTCAGAGGCTTCAGAGGCTTGGGGTTTCTGGTGCACTGCCTGTGGGGAAAGCCCCTGTCTTTGCCATCAAAGCATGGCTTGTTTGCTCCACACATATTTGTGGCTTTGCCTCCTTTCTAACGTCGGCAAACAGTCTTTGGATTAGCCTCTCCTAGTCAATCCTTAACACATCCTTATTGTGGAGTGCGCAAGCAAACTGGCCCCAGATCAGCAGGTTTTGGCCATACATTACAAACACACAGCACTTTTGTCCTGAAACTAATTCATTATTTACAGATTGCATCTCTTTCTATGACTCACCGTGGCACATTATGTCTAGCAGAGGCGCCAGGCTTTGACAGAGCGCCTTTCCAGACGGTCAGCAGTTATTGACCCGTGTCTCTGAGGTTTGGATCATGCATTTGCGAGATCCTTGTATGTGCAGCGGCCTCTCGGAGAGGCATGGAACACATCTCCTCTGAACAAAGTGCTTCAAGGCAGTGCTGTTTCATACATGTATCAGTTGTCCATTGTGAATAAGGCTAGGCTTTCTTCCCTGAATGACTGCTAGGTTTAAAGAATGCAAAGCGTTATGAGTGTGATAAGCTATAGCAGTACTAGTGGCAACCCTGAAAAGCCTGTTTGGTGAAAAATGAATAAAGAAAATACTTGTTTATACATGCCAACATGTATTTAATAAGTCAGGACAGGTATGGTGTTCAGAGTTAGCAGCTTTACTTTTGCCCTGAAGCTACTAGGCTGATGTAGAGAACAATGGTAGGTTGTCTACATCAGCTAGCATTGTGCAAACTGCATGCCTGAAGCATCTTATGCTTAAGAAATCCCAAGGACTTGGATGTCTTTATGACCTGAAGTTTTCAGCCTAAAGCAGGTTGGTGCAACCCATTCACACAGAAGTTATAAAGAGTTTTGTCATGGACTGCATTTTAAACAAGGTACAGGCCAGCCAATCAGAACAAAGCTTATTTGCAGGTCAGCCTTAAACGGCAGGTAACAAAAAGGTCCTGAGGGATTTCATATGATTTAATAAATTCAAAAAGTGATGGAAATCAGTTGTGACCACTAAATGTTACAAGCGTAAAAAAGTAGAATATGGCCCCCTTAAGATTATTCAAACACATCTGACAAGCAGGGAGTGTTCCCTGAAGTTCAGCTTCTTACTCTGAGGTCTGATTCTCAGGTGATCGCATAGAGTTCTCAACCTCAGCCCGACGGCAGATCATGGAGGTGATGAACATGACTAGGGCCCAGCAGAACATGCTGGATTTGGAACATTCACAAGATTCAGACTTGGAACTGGAATCTGGAGAGGAGCGCAGTGACACCTGGGTCTTCCCCCTTGTCCAGATGAAACCTTTGGGCATCCGCCTGGATGAGGATGTAACACAGCGACTGCTGTGGGAGGCGGGTGGAGATTCCACAGTCTACCTGACCTCAGGTTATTTCAACCTGACGCAAACCTACATGAAACTGGTGCTGGGAGCTGCAGCAGATTACCGCATCCTCATGGCCTCACCAGAGGTCAACGGTTTCTTTGGGGCCAAAGGGGTGGCAGGGGCTATTCCTGAAGCGTACATTCACCTCGCACACCAGTTCTACAGACAGGTAAGCAAGACTCTTGATTGTTTTGACATCATAAAGACAGACTGGGCATAAAATATAGTACTGTTGCTATTCTTATTGTTGTTATTGTTGTTATATTTCTATTTAAAGGTATGTGAGCTTGGTCAACAAGGTCGTGTCCACCTACATGAGTATCATCGGCCTGACTGGACTTTCCATGCCAAGGGTGAGTGGTTTAGATGCCTATAGTGTCCTGTGTTTTACAACATCCACTTACACACTGCATTCAGAGTTCTCAATAACCCTGTAAGGAACACTTCAAGGTACCTGGAAAATTCATTGTCAGGAAATGAATAGGTTTCCCAGCATCTTATGTCTGGTGGGATGGCCTTTGATTCTTCCCGCTCTACTTTAAACCGCTGAGGCTGCCAGACACTTGTGATGTTTTCTCTGTAAACTAGTGGAATGAGCAGACCAAATTCTTTGGCATTTGCTGATGTTTAAGGCATTTCAGCCTTTTCTGTTCTGGGATGTCAATTGAGGGAAATTGAGAACTCCAGGAGAGCCAAAAACAACAGCAATAACTTGATCTCACATTCAGCTACAGCTGTGTATGCAATTATTTGTCATAATACATAGATATTTTATGAAGAAATAGATTGTGCTACTTTGATGAAATTAGTTTTTCATTTTGTGTGAACAAAACAGCCACACAAACACATTTGCACACTCTGTTCCCTGACCTGGAGATGCGATGGAAGGAGGGAGCAAGTAAGCAGGCTAGCCAGGGAGGGAGGGGAGAGACTAGAATAGAGCAAAGAGAGCTGAAGTTCAGTAAATATGGGCAGCATCAGTGGAATTCAATTTCACGCTCCCGTTGAGAAGTCCCGCTTATTAGATAAAGCCCTGTCAGTGCCGTCATTTCTAGTAAACAGAGGAGCAGAAGTGGGAATAGACGGGGTGCAGAGGTCCCCTCGGTCAAGTAGGAAAAAGAATCAATGACCATTAGCTGGCATTCTGACGCTGGCCCTCAGCCTACAAGGGACCTATTTACCCCAGGCAAGAGACAATGAGCTGGCCTAAGTGAGGGTGACCGACCGACCGACTGACTGACTGTGAGTGAGAGAGATGGACAGATGGAAGCAGGAAGAAGAAAGAAAATATGGCCATGATGTAACAAAACTCCTTTAACTAAAATGTTTTAGAATTGAGTGAAGTAGTTCATGGACTGATTAAACTTCAGTTACCCCAAAGGCTTTTGGGAATCATAATTGACACTGTGTACTTACAAGGAAGTCCAAGAGAGTGAACTTGTATTCCCGTCAACTGTACCTGATTATCAACTTCCATTCAAAAGAATGCATAGCTAGGGCCAGAACTACTCTGTGTGACACATGGCAGCAAGTAACAACATTCCTTTTATAAGTGTGACATCGTGGTCACACCTGGTGTGTTGGTGATCTTGTATTTTGGAATGAAGTGTTCAGAAGTCCACCATGTCAATTGTTGACTGCTACCTTTATGCCTTTAAACTGAAGACCCAAAAGGATCTGTTTGTTCTGAAATGCCAAGATATCAGATTTCATGTTCAGGGTTTCCTGTAAGGGCTGAATAAAGGCCACATGTCATTGAGCTCACAAATCCTGTGGCAGCCAAAGAAATGTGGCCAACTTGAAATAATGTTATTTAAGCTGGGTAATGTTCATTCAGACCCTGGTACTTACAAAGCTTTCTTTACAAAAACCACAAGTAACCTGGCTTGAGTATACACAGCACAGCACAGACTAAATATTTCTTTGAAATGTTGCTCACTGCTAATTGAGCTGATTGGAACAAGCATGTGCACGCATTTCCTCGTAGGCATGTTTCTGATGTGACTGTGAACGTTCTAGCCATTCACTTTTGTTTGTTTGTTCGTTCACCTTCTCTATCCTCACAGGACTGTGGTACTACCTGAAAGGACAAGATCGCCCTTGCCTCACTCTTATTGGCTCTCCCAATTTTGGTTACCGATCTGTGCATAGGGACATAGAGGCCCAAATTGCCATTGTGACTGAGAATGAAGAGCTCCAGGCCAACCTGCGGCAGGTTAGACTCAAGAATCTGTAACTTAATTACGTAAGAATGGCTCTGAACATTCATTTACTGATTGCAAATCTTTAGCATAATTAGTAGGGTTATTTAAGACCTCATTATCTCTGTAATGTTAACTGATATCATGGTGCGTGTCCATACCACAAACACACCACAGCCTTTCCCTTTGTTGTAAGCTCGCTGTATCTACAGCGTTTACTCTTTAGTACATTTTTAGGCCAAGGCCACGTGATCCTTCTGGGAAACCCGTTCATGAGTGGTAATAAAAGCTGAGTTACCATAAATGAGTTCAGAGGCTCATTAACTCTTTGTCAGTGCTTATCAGGTAGTTATATAAGCTTATGGTGAAGGCCATCAAGTCATGTTCTGTGATGAGTCAACACCCCTCTTCCACCCCCATCTCTGGACATTAAATATGAATATTCCTAAATTGCTGCTAATGTAGCCTAAAGGTAGACTGTGCAATACAATATCCAAGCCCTAGTTCACTCGATGGACAAGAATAGATTCTCATTACAAAAGCATGAGTAACATACACTATGAAAGTGTGAGCACTTCTAATCTACAATGGTGGTATTGGCAAAAAACATACACATCAGTAAGTGAGTGTTATTTGTTTTAGGTAAAATAGTCCACCAACCAGAAATAAGGATAAAGGAGATGAGGAACACAATCCGCAGCAACAAATTAGGTTTTTGTCTCCGACTTTACATCTGACTTTACACCTAGTTAGAAGTGTCTAATGGAGTGGACAGTAAGCATGTACAGTGTTTAAAAACTCCAGCAGCACTGCTGTCTCTGATCCACTTGGACCAGCACAAAACACACTCCACCACCACCACGTCAGTGTCACTACACAGCTCAGAATAACCCACCTCCCAAATAATAGCTCCTCTGTGGTGGTCCTGTGGGGTCCAGGAACAGATGGACTACAGTCTGTAATTATAGAACTACAAAGTGCTCCTATATGGTCAGTGGAGCTGATATAATGGTACATTCCAAACCAGGGGTGGTCATAATATTCTAATATGACCATGTGTGGTGCATATGGGGCATTTATTTGGCACACACCAGATTTTCATATCTTTCTTTCTTTTTGCAATATGTTAATATTTTCTCTCTTCTCTAGGAGCAGGAAATGTTGTACCAGAGGTCCACAGAGGTGTCGAGCTCCACTTTTAAACAGCCTGACCGTTATGTTAAGTTATGGGTGAAGCTGGTCACTCCTCTCATTAAGAACTTCTTCTAAGGAGCTACATGCCTGAGTTTCTGAACTTCCTACAATCCATACAAGGTTGGTAAATTTACTACAGGGGTTGTGCACTCCAGTACTGAAGATCCCCTGCCCTGCACACTTTCTTAGAGCAATCAATTCTGTTAGAGATGCATGGTTACTCATCTGATGATCTGAATCAGGTGTCTGAGAAAGGCAAAAAAAAACAACTTTCTAAGAATAAGCACTCAAAGCATAAAAAGTAGGCATACTTTGTTGAACAGTCTGTATAGTCAATACTCGGACTATATGTAAAGTATTCTGCCTCAATTGGACTTCCACCATCTGTCTATCAATACCTGCATCAAAGTTGAAAACTATAGAGTTAGAGTTAAGGAAAACAGAAATCCCCATTTTGCTTTTGGTTTTGTCTGTCCTGTCTCTTTTTGACATTGCACATGCTGTGTTTCCATGGACATGGATCCACACAGAGCCCAAGCAGGCAGACAGTGGGTTCTTAAAAATGTGCAACGTCACTACAGTGGTTCTTACATCCTAAATTCCATCACATAGCTGAGTGTAGAACTAGCAAGCCCAGACCACAGCACAATCTGCGCCGTGCATTATTGCAGTGCTGTCGGGCTTTAGCCTCTATGCTGCACTGGCAGTGACCTCCTTCGGCATCTGCTGCTAACATCTGGAGCTTTTTACAGTAGTGTTTTGTCTACTGTATACAGTCTTATGCAAAAGTTTGAGCACCCATGGTCAAATTGTGGTTTTCATTTTCTAAATGAAAATAAGTTCTCATTCTCGACAGAGAACAGTACTTCTGTACAATATACAAGCATAATTATTTTAAAACCTTGCCAAAAAAAAAAGGACAAAACATTAATGTACAAAAGTACAAAAAATAAACAAAAGGTTTATGTTTTTTTTGCCTGAATGTTATATTCAAAAAATAATAATAATAATAATAATAATAATACAAAAAACAATGCGTTTTTCTGCCAAGGATTTATTCAATTTGTTATTTAGACAATGCAGTGTTTGAACATGGATGCCCAAACATTTGCATAAGATCGGTCAGACATGTTTTCGGTATGGAATATTCAGATTCATAAAACCTTTTGTCTCTTAATTTAGGGTTTCAGGAAGAGACAACATTTATCATGGTTGTAATAGTACACAAACGTCATGGTTCTGCTGAGGTAGTACAACATGTACTGTGTTAATTAAGCAATAAAATGTAACAAGAACTTTAGAAAACAATACCTCAATTACCGTAGCGATACTCCTGAATCCACTACAGTTTCCGCAATACCATGCAAATCCTACAGCTTAAGGTTTTTGGATGGCACGCGCACTTGTGAAATTACCGCATTTACCCTAATGTGTGTACCGTGTATTCTTCTTGTGACTGTGTGCACCGTATCATGACAGTGTGGTATGAATATATGTACTGTTACAACATTTAGTAAAGAGCTACAGAAAGTGAATTGGTGATAAATGGTTCGGGCAACATAAAAAAAAAAGTTTCATTGTTTAGTAGTTTTAGTGTTTAGTTCAGGGTATTGGAAGGAATTTACTTTAATCGTATGTGTTTGTCAACACTGCAGTGTAAAAAGACTTTGTTACCTACTGTGTTTACTCACTGACGGAGCAGTAGAGGGAAGTCAATACATGCGTACGTACGTACATACATACATACAAAAAAAAAACAGCCAGCCAAACTGCAACTTGGAACTGTTCTCTGATATATTCCTGGACAGTAAAATACCTGTAGTGTATTTGTGTTCTGCGTATTGTAGCACTGTAATACCTGGCTGCCTATTTAGTGCTATTAGACTGCCCCCTTGTGAATTTCTGTGCTGTGCATCACCATGAGAAAGCCCAGTTCTTTTAACAAACATGTGTCTGCATGTTAAATATCAAGCACCAGGGTAATTGTAATCACTAATAATTGTTCCTTGTAATGTTCACACACTGAGAAGCAGGCTTCCAGCAGCTAGAATCCACTTAATTGTTTTTTCTTTAGGTTTCAGATTAAGTCCCCTCGAAGATCGGCCCTCACATGTGTGTCTTGCACACAGGTCACCCGTATACATTCTTGGTCTCCTGACGGTCTACTGGGATAGCTTTGATGAAGATGACAGGCTTGGCAGGCATCAGCTCCTTTAGGCTAGCATCAGCGATCGCATCTGACTGGTTTGCACCTGAAATGTTTCACTGTATGTTCCCACTATGTTTTATACCAAAGTGCGTACAGTCCAAGATCCGGTCCAGAGAGTCTGCAGCACTGTATTTAGTACTTTCCCTGCACTACTATTGTGATTTACACTCATGGAGTACTTGGTAAATTAGCTAATGAGTTGAATCAGAGCAGTAAGGCAAGGTAAACACTAAGACTGTGATGTATTGAGGCATTCCAGGGCTGAGTTTGGACATTTCTTGCTTTATTTAAAAAAAAAAAAAACTGTATGTTAAGGTCATGATCCAAAGTGGCAAATTATCATTACAATTAACATTGACTGAACAAAATTAAGAGTGTGGCCATGCTTGGAAAGTCCATAGATGACTCTCACTCCTAGAAAGGTGGAACTGTACCATGTTCATGGGTAAGCTGTGTTCTCAGTGTATAAAGAATCATTTCATTAGCAGTTTACAATGTTGAATAATTATTTATTTTTTTTATTTGCATTATTTTAAAAACCTAACTGTATTTAACATTTGCCTGTTAACATTTAACATTTGAAACCGATACCAGGTCTCTCATTTAATGTTGTTTTTTAAAGTGTTGACATTGACATTGTTTTACAGTGTGGAAAGACCAATATGTATGATACAGAAATGCCCAAGAGCCTTGTTTTCTGTGCTACTATAGTCTATAGTAGGTGGTTTAATGTTCTACTTGAAGCCTCGTTTGAGGCCAACTGGTCAAAGGATACAAGCCTTGAAAGAAAGCTAGTTCATTCTCCATGTGGTACATGACGTTACATACTAATCTTCCTGCGTTTCTGTTCTCTAGGCACTGTTTTTGAAAAATAAAGGTTTGGCAATCTTTGAGTTATTTAACCTGTATTCTACAATATGAAGTTCTAAAAATAAAGTGTTAATTTATAGACTTTACATTATAAAGAAATTACACCATCCATAGAAAGGCTGTAGCACCCTCTCGAAATGGACTACAGATCTTTTTAGACCACTCCACAATCAGGCACATCTTTTCTAAAGGCCTGGCCATAAACTGCATGAACGCAGTGAGGAAAGAAAAAGTCAGCCAGACAAACTGTTGCAGGCATGTAAAGTCAGGTGTCCAACTCCAAAAGAAACAGAACGTAGACAGAGATTCTCAATACATTAATGCATATGTATATGTACATTATGTGTATGTGTGTGTGTATGTGTGTATATATATAGATATAGATATATGTATATATATAGATATATAGATATACAATTGGTGATTGTGTAGCTATATGCAGAAAGTGTGTCAATATAAAGTATGTGCTCTAAATTAAACTGAGGGACGAGCGAAACCAGAACACATCCGACCATGTACTGGGCTAGATGCTGACGTTTGAATGGATGCAACCTGAGAAGTATAACTGCATACCACCTTCCCATCCTCTGTAGAGAAATGTAATATTTGGTGATGACTCTGGACAACCATTTCCAAGAAGAGGGCATTATCTAATTCTTTCTCTCCCTGAAAACCACCATCACAACCTCAATTATTACAATGCTTGGGCTGATTAGGGGTTAATGTTCAACAGACATCTTGTCAACTTTACTTCCACTCCCCAAGCAATCACTAACCTAGGCAAAGCACACTGATAGTGAAGTGGTCACATCTCCACTGTTGAAAGAGTGAGACCTGTTCCTAACCATGCACTCTAAAATTACACCTCTCAGCCAGCACAGCATGGGAAGAACACAGAGCAAAGAGAAAAATCTCCAGGGTGCCCCAATTACATATATTCACACCAACAACTTGGATATTCTAGAAAGAGATTAAGTCTAAATAGTTAACAAGACAGTTAACTAATGACTCAAAAGGACACAGTTTGTATAACAGACATACATACATTTCCTAAGGAAAAATAAACAGCTTTGATATTTGATAAGTTTTAAAAATGACACTGCAATGCCATCTGCTGGTAGAGACCCAGTGGCTTATTTTTACATGACTTTAAATGGCTGGACTGCCCATTGTCATAGAAGCTCATACAGATTATCACACAGCTATGATTTATTGTCTTTATCCAAGAACACACACACACACATACATTATTTATATTCTTTTCTCTCAGCAGATTGGCTTCCATGAAGCAATGACTCCATGATGAAAGTACAAAAATGTCAAAATGTGAAAACATACAACCAAAGCTGTTTTGGTCAGCATAAATTAGCCTTGAGGCCCCCATACCCTTTCTCGTCTCAGTCGAATTATTTGGAGGTTGTCCCTAAATTGTTTTTGGTCCATTTAATGCCCTGAAGCTGAGCATTCACTACCAGGTTTTGCACTTAGTTGTAAAGGATGGAGGCATTCTCTGTAGACATGGAGTCACTAGGGAGACACTGCTGCTATTTCTGCATCATCAGTAAGGAGTGTCAGAAGATCTTAAACTTCTGTGATGGGAACTGGGACCTGAGATGGACATATAAAAATAAAATGTGCAAAAAGGAATCATTTCACATATTCTAGGGTGGGAGATCACAGACCTTCAACGTGTTCAATTTGTCCAGCAAACGTCATCAAGTTCCCTCAAGCAAGGCAGCTAATATTTCTCTATGAGGTTGATGCGGTACTTCTAAAGTTCGAGTTAGCATGACACCACCACTAATGGTTGTTTTGACAAGAAGGAGATGAAGCTGAATACAATCTAAACATGGTGTGTTTAGATTGATGTATATCAATTACACAGCTCACACATAGTGATTTTTTATTTTTTGAAGATTGTTTTTCAGCCCAATCTTAATTATGGTTTAGCGTCCCAAATTTACAAGACAATTATGAAGTACTTTTCTTTATAACTGTAATAGCATAAAAAAAAATACCTTAATTACCTCCAGCTTTCTCTACCTTTGCAATTAAACCACATCCCAACTACCAGGAACCGGTTCTAAATGCAAATGACAGTCCTAGAGCATGCTTGTGATTGCAACTTTGAACAGTTAATCTGAGGATTAACTGTAACACACCGTTTAACACTGTAGCGGACAACAAATTCCAGAGTTATCATCAGGAGCTTCTTTTAATCACAAATGTGGTTTCCCCAGCACTTTTGAGGCAGATTTGAAAGTGAAATAATAATTTACACTCCAGACCAAACATTGTTATAAACAATATCTTGAACACGCCTTGTCTAACTCTGAAGACCTTTTGTTACAGTGAACCTTCACCACTCACTGCATTGTTACTTGACAATATCTGGGCTTACTATCTGTCAAAAACTCAATAAATGTAGAGCATGTAAAAAAAAAGAAAAAGGAATAAGGTCACAAAAAAACAATTAAAATAAAGATCTAGAGTTACTGGACAAAGGAAAGTCCTTTCATTTCTCTAAGCAAGAGAGTAGAGATAAGGCTTTGCTAGCGCCTCTAGTCATTGTGATCTCCACTGGCACTTTTAGCTGAGTCGTGATTGTGATCTCCACCAGAACTTTCAGAGCCAGGCTGGGTGGGTTTACTATATGGTTTTCCTTTTTTGCTGCTGTTCTGCTGAGATGCAGGCTCTGGGCAGGGCTGTAAGGACTGAGAAATGTCCTGAAAGGTCCAGCATTCCTCCCTCAACACATTCTCTTCCAGTGTAAACTGACCCTGCTTAGTCCTGGTCAGTTCCCGAACATGGGCACATGAATTGAGAGCTGCACAGAAGGTGGAGAAAGAAAAATAACACACAGGGTTAGAAACATTTTTTTAAACATGTAAAAGATTGTGTCTCAAATTAGACTTTTTTTTTTTTTTTTTTTTTTGCACACTACCTTTTCCCAGATCATCCACCAGGCTTCTGACATAAAACCCTCCACCACACTCAACATCTGTCAACGTAAACAAAACACAGTGGACTAAATAACTGTAGTGGTTTAAAGGAGCACACACACACGCACACGCACGCACGCACACACACATTTATATTTACTGCAAGCCCATCTCACTCCACCACCTTTTGAGGGTTTTTTTCTGCACTGCATTTGTGTTTGAGGACAAATAGTATAGAAATGACTGAAACGCAAAAACATGAGGAACTGCTCTTTACATAGACCAACTAATTAAACTCAGTTTCATTTTAGGTCATTCTTGTTTTCTTTTGCTCAGGGCATTTCCGTAACTTCTTGGTTCATTTTATGATTTATAGCAATGTTTGGTGGACTATTAAAGTGTTTGTGATAAAATGTGCTGTTATGGCAAAATAACACGGTTGGAATTTTTTTTCAACCAATCGGCTTGCGTGGCTGTGGCTAACTGCTGTATAATAATCAAAAATACATAGTAAAATAAAATAAAATCACAATGCATATTTAAGTATTATAAACACAGAATTTTTCTGGTATTTTTCTCAATATTTTAATTGCTTTTGTGAAAAAGGGATTAAAGACTTAGAATTGAGTTCAAGATTTAACAATCACATGTGAAATAAGGACTACTAGATATTTATTTTTATTATAACTTTTTCATTTTTGGCATAATACAGCTTTCTCCATAATTCAAGAATCATCCACAGTTCTGTCCATCATTAGGTTTACAAAACAATATTTTTTAGAATTGAACTACATATCTAACTCCAACCTAATGTAATGAAAGCACTGGTTCTAAACAATGATATGTAACTAAAATAAACATCATCTTAAAATCTTTACTAACCTAAAGTGAAATGCGGCAGATTGAAGTCTTGTACTGAGAGGTTGTAAACTGTTACTGGTCGTGCGGGCTTAGCCTCTACTTCATGCCCTTGCTTTAATAAGACAGAAAGGCGCTTGCCGTCTTTTTTCAGTGCAGAATACCTACAAGATCAAAAGGATTAGAATGTATTATTATTCATCGTCATTTCCCAGCGCTTCACTGGAACACATACTGTGTGTTTACAGGAACCCACAGCAAAAAAACCACAACACACATTGGTGCCATTCATTCTTAGGTAAACAAACACACAAGTAACCACAAAGGGCAATATGGAGGTCTTGTCCATATACTGTACAATAAGTTGATAATTATGTGACAAGCCCACTGACAAAAACTTTACAGTTGTGGTCTGCTTAATACAAAACAGGTGGCCCACACAAACAGAGAATCCACTCTGTGGGCATAATAATCAGGTTCCAGTTGCATTCTGATTTACTATCTCTAATGTCCATGCGCTACCATGCAACCGTTTCTGTAGGCCAAGATTAATTGTACACGTTCAAACACTGCATTGTACATTTCTTTTTGTATTTTGTGTAAATGTAGTGTATATATTGCTATTTGTATTTGTATATATAGTATTATCTTTGTATTTATTGCTTATACTTTTATTTAGGTTACACAAGTTAGGTTATTTTATTTGACAAAGCTAAATCTTCTTTCCTTATTTTATTTCATACATTTTACCTTATATTCTATCCTGTTTCATTTAAGTGGACAGTTATCAAAGCTTTTCACTGCCAAGTGTAGCTATGTATGTGAAATAAAACTTTGAACTTGAGCTCTGAACATCTCTTCAACTTTCATTAGTGTATCATCATCATCATCATCATCATCATCATCATAATGCGAAACAATATGGTACAAGATAGCAGAATGGTATGACAGTGACTTACAGAGGAGGGACCTGCATGATTTCCCCAGTAAATTCCTTTAGCTTCTCTTGTAAAACCTCACTTGTGATGTGATCTTGAAAACGAAAACAGATGTTGTGACTTTTAATATATTTAAATCTTGCTTGCTTCTACAAATATAACATCAAATTTACTGTACCATAGCCCTTCTCTTGAACAACATTTCCTGTGCAATCCAGGGTGTCCGTTGCTTTGCCCAGCTCTCCAACAGCGGTGTATTTCTGTTTTTTTTTTTTCCCCAGAAAACAAAAAAACAAAAAGTTACAGCCACACTCTATAATCTATAATGTACACCAGAAAAGGGAATAAACAACAGTGTACCTTAGATCCAGCAAGCATTGTGGTGAGCATCTTAGTCCCTTCACCAATTCCAACCACTGCAGGAAAGACAAACCGCATTAAAAATGGGCCTGTTCTTTTTTTTTTTTACCCCTGCATGTGATGGTTTAATTGCATAACCTTACCCAGGACACCAGAAGCATTGCTGTCTAGGGTCCCACCATGGCCAATCTTTAAGACTTGCTTCTTCCTTTTCCGACAGTTCGGATTAACTACACCAGCCTCTGAATAAATGAGAAGAAGCAGTCAATACAAGAAACCACAACACTAAGGGACTAAGGGACTAAAACCTGTAGGCAGCTCACAATTCAATTTCAATTTTGATTTGACTGAAGTATTTAATAAAGGGCTTGAACTGTTCATCTCATTCAACTGATCTAACCTAAACTACATAAATAAGTAAATAAAACAATACATGACATCAGAAATGTTTGCTAGTGTTATTTTTTTTATTAATAGTCTATGTAAATGTTATTTAGGAGATTTATAGAAACCATACATCGAGATCATAATAATTGATCATTTCTCAGTTCGTCACAAACCTGTTTCCTGCAGAGGCTCATTATGCAGCTTAGCTTTAGCTAGTAACCGCTTCTCTACAGTAAGCAGTAGTAAAATAACAGGGTACCTTTTAAAAGCTTGTGTTTTAGCGTGTTTAACACATCGGCAGAAGTAGGTCCCTGTTTCTTATATATGGCGAAAATGCCATTTAAAGACTGTAACTTGGATAAAGTAACGTTGTTGACAGCCATGCTCTCCTGCAGCCAGGCGCACGAAGATGACGTAATCTGACCGACAGGGTCCCCGCGCAGTACCCTTATATTCCTGTAGTCTGAGCTCGGGCTGGGGTTTAGAGGAGCTGCAGCTGATTACACCAAAGACCTCCATCCACACTGTGCACCAGCACCAGCACCAGCACCAGCACCAGCACCAGCACCAGCACACATGAGAAGACTGAGACTTTCTTCCACCTTTCTGTGAAGTGATACACTGTGTTCACTTCTCTCTACACGGTGTGAAATCCCTTCCAAATTAAGGTTTCACTCCATACGTTTTTTTTTTCATGTGAAAAACGAAGAATTACATTAATATGGACGCTTATAATGCATGTATTACCTTTTTAGTGGTGTTGTAAAACATTAAAATTATAAATTTAAATTAATTTTATAATAAATGCTTATGGGAAGGAATAAAAACCTAAATGTTTTATGTAATTAATTATTATTAATTAATACTATAATAACTATAGTGTTCCCTATGGGGTTGGAGATCAAGAAGATTTGAGCATGTGAGTTGGATGTAAGGGTGGTGTTCATCTTGCCTCCAACAACCCAGTCAGTCCTCGGTCTGACTGTCCTGTATGTGGCCCTTTCCCCCATTTATTTCTTCGTTTAGTACCTTTAACGTAAACCTCCTTTAATAAATATATGACTTTGGTGTCTCTGTTGTGTTTAACTTCAGTCTAAAACGCTAGGGGTAAAACTTTAGGGGGAAAGAGGAGTTGGTAACACCGCTGTATAAAGAGCAGGACACTTCATCGCAGATAATTAATAGTCTAAGTCTTAACCAGTAACTTCTGTGGCAACTGGATGTTGTCTTGTTTCCATTTTCCCCACAAAGGTAGGCAAAAATATCGCTTATTTGTGGCTCTGTCTTTGTTTATTGTTACCTTAATCATAAAGAATATCAAGATCCTAGCTAACAAAAATCAGTCGTCTTACACCTCCTCCTTTAAAATGACTTTCAGCTTTTAGACTTTCAACTAATAATGAAAATGTGGAAAGAGTCGTTGGCCAAAAGTCGACCTCGACCCGCAGACCCACTGAAGTCGAATAATCGGCTCTTTTAGGGTTGATTCTTCACCACTCCAAAAGCACTGGCTGGAAAAGCAGTGTAGACCAAGGAATACGATAACAGCGGCATGGAGGATCTGTAAGAATCTTATATAAACTTTTATAAAATGTATTTTAGTCTTAATGTCATATTTTTTATTATAAATGTCCGTCTAGCTGCTGATACTGTCGGCTAGCTAGTGCTAATTTTTGACAATTTAGCTAGCGCAGGCTAACTGACTCTTCCGGTCTAACTAAATGACTCGATTGTGGACGCCGTGTTAAGTGGTAAAAATAAGGTACGTGATTCAAATATAATGCCAAGGTAAGCGTGAACAACTCAACCGTGTATCAAGTTAATCTTAACTAAACTGAAATATGAGTTAAAATGTTGTATACAGTTCCGTTTACTCCGAGAGCATGACTAGCGAGTTAGTTTAGTGAACGTTAGCTGGCGGCTAGCCTGGGTGCTTCAGCTCAGTTGGGTAAAACCCACTGAACGTCTTTCAGCAGCTCGAAACAACCCAAATGTGAGGTTTTTCTTACTGCAGTAAACTTTAAATATTTGACAGATCACTAATTTGGTGAGTCTTGAGCTTCAGCGGCACAAAACCAATCAAGTTGAGGAGAAGAAACCCTGGAATTCATTGGTTTGGTCGTGTGAGTTTAATGTATTAAAGTTGAAATATTAGTGCAAACGAGTCACAGTACCAATTGCACTTTCTGCAGTCTGCCCTGTACTGTATTGCTTTTGTTCTCGTTTTGTTCCATGTTGCACCTTCCTGAAAAAAACCCGTACAGAGCTGAGAGGACAATAAAAGCCTGTTGACTTGATTTTCTCACTGCTGCTGAGAAATGGCTGTTGACCCGAGTCTCAACACGTGATCAGTGTAATCACACCAATACTTAAGTAAAGGTTTACAACAAATATGCTTAATCAATAATCAAGTTTTAATAGCTTGACAAACATATTGTCATATATGTGTGTGTGTGTGTGTGTGTGTGTGTACGTGTGACCCGTTGCTCTCTCTCTTTCAACATGTTGAACCTTTTGAGAAGGGGTCCAAATGTAAAATGATTCGAATCCCGACACTGAGTCGGCTCGTGAGTCGGGAACTTTTTGAAACGTATCAAATCAGAATGTGATTATTTTGGTTAGTTAGGCTTTCACACAGTAATTGTTACAATCAGTACTTTAGTTAAATACACAACTAATTATGTACTCAAGTTTATAATGCACAAGTTTATAATGTAGATGTTTCACTTCATTAAGAACAGAGTCTTTTTCAGGCTTCAGTGTTGTGGTTGACAGACACTTAAAATGTGTTTGCTAGTCATTGTGTGTGAGTATGCGTTTGAGATGTACTAGAAGAATAAATATAGTAATGGATATTTTCTCCATATGAAAATGCTTTTCCCTTTTTTTTTCTTTTTTTTTTTGCTGTTTATTTTGTGCTGATGTTGTTTTTGTATGGTGGCCATTGGTTCCTAAATGATCGCACAAATGGTCAGTCTGAGTAGACCTCCTGGATAAGTTGGGTTATATCTGTAACGCCGGGCACATGATGATGGTTTCTGTCAGGGTTTGATAAGAGTAGAGACCTAATTATGCAATGAAGTGATGGTTAACAAGGTTAATCTTGTTAACTTTCTGCTCTGTAAGTATTTTGTATTTATTTTTCAGGCAAACCTTGAAAAACTGCTTGCACCATTCCAGAAACACGGCCATGCATCCACACCTACTTCTTCAAGCAGTCATCTAATCAGCCCAGTCGAGTGGCAGCACTGAAATGCTTTAAATCACAAAGTGTTCAGCGACAAATGAAGCTTCTGGAAGGAACACAATCTTTGTTTGCCTTGGTTAAATAACATTTCCCCCGCTGAATGTTTTCCCACAACAAAACTTGCAAGTACTCACTTCTCAGTAACTTAATGACCAACATTTTGTTCATTTGGGGGAAGCGGTGTAAAATATTAAGGTGGTCTAACTAGACGATGTAATCCAGAGTTGTGAACTGTTTGATTTGGTGAAAATGTCAGACTTTGTTGTACCAGTCTTTATATTAATGTTAATTAATCATGAAGTTTTATTTTAGTGTAGAATGAACTAAAATGAGCTGTTCAGCCAGTTGCTAAACAATTAAGCTTAACCACCTTTATTTTTTTTTTCATTTATATTTTTCAGCGCAGTTTACACAGTTTTATTTTGTTTTTTTTTGTCTGTTTTACCCTTCTGCACTTTAAATTACAGATTCAGTTCCTCTGTACTCTGCAAATTACAATAAAGCAATCACTCTGTCTGTCAGACTTCTCTGCTGTGAGCTGTAGTGAGGGAAAACACACTGTACCTTGAGCTTGAGTTTAAGCGTCTTGAACGCTTGGGCAGGAGGAGGTCCCTGTTTCTTATGTGAGGCGATGTTAACGGTTCGGACCACCAGGTGGCGGCAGTCGCGCTGCAGATTCCCTGCTCTTCACTCTGACTTTGGGCCCCATTAAAAGATAACGCGTTGGTCCTCACCACCACAAGGTAAAGGTAAAGGTGCACGTATTTGTCACTGTACTGTACACTGTACAGCGAAATGTGTCCTCCGCATTTAACCCATCTGGTAGTGAACTCTCACACACACACGTGTTAGGGGCAGTGAGTACACACACACCCCCAGAGCGGTGGGCAGCCAACTCCACCGCCGGGGGAGCAGAGAGGGTAAAGGGCCTTGCTCAAGGGCCCAACAGTGGCAGCTTGCCGAGCCCGGGAATCGAACCCACAACCCTGTTATCAATATCCCGGCGCTCTAACCTGTTTGGTCTCATTAATTATTATTATGATCTAGTGTTCCTCCTGTTATAGTCTGTAGGGCTTTTTATTTAATTGTTGAAAAACTGCAATACAACGCATAAATAATATTGTAGCATCCTCAAGAAAGAAGACGGATGAAAATAAGTTAAATATTTACTGTTCTTTACTGTCTTACATATACAGCTCCACAAAAAAATAAAGAAACCCCCCCCCCTACATGATCAGTTTCTCTGGTTTTACTATTTATAGGCAATGTGTTCAGGGAAATTAACGATGTGGTTATTTCATAAACCATGGACAACATTTCCCCTAAATTCCAAATAAAAATATTGCTATTTAGAGCATTTATTTGCAGAAATGACAACTGCTCAAATAATGCAAAGAAATGATGATAATTATAATGCAATAAAGAAGTTATTATTGAAATTTGAACAACACAGTACTAATATCTGAACTTTGAGAGCATTCAGAAATCACTGTGGTGAGATAACCTTGACTGCCATTTACAGCTTTCATGTCTTGGCAGGCTCTCCACTAGTCTCTCACATTGCTGTTGCACGATTTTATGCTATTCATAGTCTGCAAATTCAGGTAACTCCGCTTTTTTTGATGAAATCAAAAATTAATACATGCAATAAATGGCTACCATACACGTAGAGATGCAAATTTAAGAAACAAAAGATGAAGTGGTCTCAATTTAGGCAGAGTTTTAGGTCTCACGTTCAGTGGTCGGGAAAACCCTTAGCTTTTATAAAGATTACAGTAAATATATATAATAAATACATACATGAACAGTCTTCAATAATTGCATGTCAGTAAATAAAACATTTAGATATTTAGTTAGATATTATAGTGATATAGTGTAATAATGTCAGATATGCCAGTCGTGCGGTGTTGATGGTAAGTGCAGTAAGGGAACGGCCCACACGGGGGCGGTGTTTACACACCTGACGAGTTTCAATGCAACGGAAGAATTCTTAAGGCAAGATAACGGCAAAATCCGCCTCTGCGAAAGTTTGACAGGGGCGGTGTTTACACCCGCAGGGATGTTCCTTCATGTATACGAGCTGTTCAGTTTGACACATCAGTCTGAATATCGGTAATGTGGGGTTTAGTGTCGAGTTACTGAAAAGAAACGATGCTACACGCACTGTGGGCTACAGGCTTGTACCATGACACACGGTGGTCAGTAATTCATTGGAAAGCCTGCGCTCCAGCCAGGCAGTAGTTGGGTGGGCACGCCCATCGTGGAGGCAGTCTCTGCTCCGTGGAGTGGGAGCTGCATGTCCGCTCACACGGATACAACGCCGTCCTGCCTATGGAGACACACACACACACACACACACACACACACGTCCTCTATCAGCCCGGTCTTCAAAGTGACGGGACTACGTTCAGCTCTGAAGACACGTTTCTGAACGTCGTCTGTTTTTTCCCAGGTGGAAAATCCCTGTTTTCCCAGCGCCATGTCTACGAGAGGTAAGGGTTTTATTATAGTTTTCAGTACTGTGTGTGTGTGTGTGTGTGTGTGTGTGTGTGTGTGTGTGTGTGCCGGAATGGACTGTCAAGGTAAAGTTTTTTAATTGTAAACTCATTGTATCATTCTAACTTTCAAACGGGCTCTCGTAATATAAACCCGTGTGTGTGTGTGTGTGTGTGTGAACCTCCTGCTGTAGCCTGACTGTATTAAATTCATATAAAAATATTAAGTGTCTCCAGAGAGGTCGTGCACTGGACAGAAAAGGATAGCACTTTCTAAGCGTTTCAGTCAGTCTATAATAAACACTGCATTCTTCCCCATGGCAGGTGGCTGATGTGGGTAGTGGGGTCAGTATGTGTGAAATCCTATCTTGGAAGGTATCCCGTGATGTATGGCACATTATGTCCAGCTACAGTTGAATACAGTTGAAGAATTTCCTACCCCGTACAGTGGTGGTTTTCTGTGTGACTAACCTTAACCCTAACCCTAACCCTGGTACTCGCAGATCAGCTGATCACTGGCAAGCTCAGGAATTGCAACAGTGCTCACCATCCCTCCTTCTGGAGAGATCCACCTTCCTGTGGGTTTCACCTCCAACCCAAATATAACTGACTTCAGCTAATCAAGCACTTCTGAAGGCAGGCGGGGGAGAGCTGCTTGGGGTTAGATCTCCAGGAGTAGGACTGATGACCACTGAACTACAGCATAAAAACAAGTTGTTGAATAATCAAACTCTCAAACTTTTTTAAATTAGGGGGCACTCAGTTATTACCAGGATGGTAGCATTAGGGGACTCAACTGTAGCATGTTCAGTTACAGTCCATAAACCCTGCCTGTAATCCTGCTGTGCTTTTCTTACTGGATAAGTGAAAGTGAATCCACCCCTTTAACCCCACCTGAGATTCATAATTGTTATTAATATGGTTGCACAATAATGTAGGAATCTAGAAATCATGCACTTTATAGGCAAAAGTATCAGGACACCTGCCCATTCGTTGTTTCTGCCGAAATCAAGGGTATTAAAGGGTATATCCTGCTTTTGTTGGAGTAACTGTCTCTACTGTCCAGGGAAGACTTTCTCCTCAGGATGTTGGATGGTTACCACCCCTCTTCATCCCCATCTCCCCAACTTATCCCAAAAGTATTGTATAGAGCCCCCTAATTCCAGAGAACACAGTTCCATCGCTCCACAGCTCAATGCTGGGTGGCTTTATACCTCTCTAGCCCATGCCTGGCATTAGGCATGGTGCCAATAGGTTCAGATTTCTATTTTATTGACAGTATGTCTTTACAGGGACTAGACAAGCTGTATGTGCATTTGCACATCTGTGTCAGCAATGGGTGCAACTTAAAGGAGCTGAAGAGATAGAGATTCTGACTCTGACATTAGACATTCATTAGAAGGGGTGTCCACTGACATTTAGACATGTAGTTTATGTTTTCTGAAAAATATTACCATTTAACAGCTGTTTAGATTTGACTGTTGTTTGATGGTGCATTTATTGTACCCTGGAAGAGGACAGTATGTAGGCCGGGCTGCTATGCTGGAATCTCTGCATCCTTTGTTTTAATGCATTTGTACCTCTACAAATACATGTTATTACTATGTCTAAGTCATAAGTCTAATCAGAGGGAATATAATCCTGATTTTTCATGTTTTAAAAATGTTGTAGCGGCATTAGCAGATGCTTGTAAAAATGATTGGATATTAGTATTATACAGAATTACTATCAGTGTTTCCTAGTTGCTATGAAACATGAAAGTTATGTAAATATGACTTAAGTAAGTCCTTAAAGTAAGTAAGTAAGAACCTAAAATGTGGGCCTCTATAAAGACATGTAAGGGTTTAAGGATATTATGCCTCTGATTTTTGTTTGTGTAAACTAGTAAGCATGTATCTGTATGATCATTTTTAATGGAATAATGTGCTGTAAAAAAAAATCTATGAATACACAAGAGCACACTGACATTAGGACGTCTGCAGTTGTCTGTGGAATGTCCAGAAAAAACTGATAAACCAAATGAACCCAAATAAAAGAAAGTTCAGAAACAGGTATGACGCACCAGCCAAACTTCTCTGTTTGTGTTTGTTGGTGATGTGCTCTGTTCTTAATAGGTCTGTTTCTGCAGAACTGATGGTGCTGTTGATTTGTGCACAGTGAAGCGGTGAACGGCAGCACGAGCGGTTAAGGAATGTGTCTAAATATAGTACGACCAAAAGTCATTGGTTTTACACTACTGTTTTTCTTTTTGTTTTTTATTTAAACTGTTTCTTAAACCAGTTTCCACACAGTGTACGGATTCCCAGCAGTTCCTAGTGAAAGCTTTCAGTTAGAAATCTGTAAGTAGTGTCTGGTCTGTAGAGCAGCTGCTCAGTGAGGCTCCATCATGGTCATAGAACTGAGCTGTGGCTTGAAGGGTCTGTTTAACTTCTGACGTGTCCAGTTTCTTCTCAGATTATTTAACTTGGGCAAAGCCCCAGTAACATCCCTCTCCAGTGTATTCAAGTGACTCTGTGTTTTTCTTACATTCCCTCCACAGTCCTTAGTAGCTCTGAGTCAAAGGGGTCACACATGTTTCACTTTTGGCCTGTAACCTCTGCACCCTGGGTTAGACTACAGTGCTTTACACAGGTGGCCACTCGTTAACGTGCAATCAGGAAGGTCACAGTGATGAACTCCTAAAAACTCATGAGGGCGAAACAAATAAATACACACTGATGAATCTGATGGCTTTTTCTCAGCCACTTGCTTCTGGACATCCATCCCAGCTCGCTCTCTCCCTCTGGCTCTCCCAGTCTCTCGCTAATCTGTTTCTCCCCCTCTCTCCCTCTCTCTGCCTCTCTGGATCGCTGTCAACCCACAGGGAAGCCCAGTTAAGGCTGTCAGATGGAATTAGTGCGAGGAGCTGAAAAGTAAACCTTGTCTAACAACATCTACAGAATAACCTTCGAGATGTTTTTCGGTGTTGGATCAGAGTATGATTGTGACTGTTTCCTCTAATTGTTTTATTAAAATGTTTATCCTCTGCCTTTGTGCTTTTAACACTGGGTTTGTGTTCGCCTGTTTCAGTGAGTCGGGTCTCTGGGCATTTTCACACCTTTAGCTCGTTTGCGCTGGTCCAAATCAGTTAACGTGTTTATAGACGGAACAAAAAAAAAAAAAACGGGAGAACGTTCTGTCCATTTGCTGGTCAGACATGTTTGAAGTGGGAGCTAGAACGTAAATACAGGAAGATGCTCCTGCGCCCTGGACTAGTGCAGATTTCGGTGCAGTTTAACATAGAGCAACGGCAGAGAGAGAGGGGCATCTGTTCATAGCTGAAGTAATTATCTGGACAACTTACCAGTTTAGCACCTGGCTGTGGGAGCTGTTTAGCTCAGACTTGCAGAGCACACCTGATAGTTGGGTCGGAGGGAGGTCAGATCACGTTCTCACTACAAACTAACTGCTCCAAAGTTTGTTTGAGACTGAACCGAAACCACCTCTTCTCAAGGGTCTTGATGCAGTTGTTTTGGTCTGCGTCAGTGGAGTTATTATATTGACACCTGCCCAAACAAATCACCCCAAGGGTGAAAACGAAATAGAGTCTATTGAAGATGGGGCCCAGAGGCCTCGCTTTATACAGGAGTGCCTCAAAACAGCAGGTTTTTTCCCCCCCAGCAACCTCATTTTTATAGGACCTTTAAACTTTGTTAATGGTAAGATATGGTTTGGTGAATTAAGGGGTTCAGTTCCATCAAGAGGGAGAACAAACATTGACACATTAAATCAAATCTCAGGAAAATAAGCAATAAACAGATGAGAAGTGCTGTCCAGGCTGAGCTGTATTCTGCGGTTTTTGTTAGATGTGATAGATGTGTGAATAATAGGTTTTTAATTCCAGTTCTAATAAAAATCATTTGGTTTTCTTGGCAAAGGTCAGTGCCATGAGAAGTACTGTTTTCTGTTTTTTCTGCGGTTAGACCAATTCCTGATGTGTCTCCTGATGTGTCACCCTCACACAGAGGGTGTGAGAGTATAGTGGGATAGGATGATTCAGCAGTAAGGTTAACTGAATGATTGCTTGTTGCCCAGAGAGTGTAATGGGTGTGCAGTACTATAGGGCATGTATGTAGTTGTCTAGGGTGTTAAGTGAGGTGTGTGAGCTGATTTCATATTTCGTAAGGCCTATTTTAACTACCTTCTAAGGTGATAGTACCTAGCGATACTATGCACCACAATACCGGTGTTACTATTTAATATGTTGCAATATATTGCGATACTGTAAACAAGACAATAAATAGCTCATTTTAGGATAACTGTCATAATATAAACACACCATCATATGCATAATATCTGAGTAAAAGAAAATGTTATTTAATCAGAACAATTTGGGTTTAAACACAACACAAAATGAACTGCTACCAATCCTAACCTGTAAACCCTTCATTAAAAATGAATACTGTTTTAATTAATGAATACAGTATAGCAAAACCTATCACAATAGTTTGATATCGATATTTTAGTACACCATGTCTTACCCAATAGTTTTAACAATTTTGTCGTGTTTTCTCTTCAAATTACACCGAATGGAAAGTTATGCAGTCTTCAAAAGCTGCCATAGTTTGCATGTGTTGAGTTTTTTTTTTTTTTTGTAGCTTTTTGATGTAGAAGTAGTAGGTATGTGACTTTGGTTGTTGGTGATAAATGGTCAGATGTTTTTTATTTTTTAGTCTACAATCCTGATATTTAACCTCCGAATGAAACTAATTTTTTTTAGCTTTTACATATGGCTTGTGGAAAAATCTATAATCTCTTTTTTTTGGCACCATTACAACATTATTACGGCACTATGACGGGATCACAGAATCTGTATAATATAGCATAGTTTTAACGGCAAGTAGTCCCAAGTCTTTCCGGATAGTGTTGCTGTTCTCTCGTTGTGTCCTCCTAGCACGATGTGCTGTTAGCAAGCTGAAGGGGTTTACAGGCAGTTAGCATTTAGCTCTGCCTCCACTCACCTCCCCAGGTTTGGCTTTCTTGAATCAAAATGTAACCCAGTGGAGTGTTTACCTCCAGTTTGGTAGTCAACCGAAGTAGTCCAGTTTGTTTTCGAGGGAATGGATGACAAAGTGCTATAGAGTCCTTTACAAGCCTCCCAGTTTGTTCTTTTTGCAGTAAAGTACTTTATTTGACATCTTTCAGAGACTACAGACAGCAGTGTATGCTGTTCAGTGGAGATTGTTATTGTTTGGCTCATTTTTACAGCTTTTAAAGCTCAAGATCAATTGTCAAAATAATTGGTAGAATGCTTGTTTACTTATGTAGTCAGTGGTGATTACCTCACTGGTGGTGGACTCAGTGACGTTCAGATGATGGATGTTCAGTGACTTTGATTTTTGAAGAGATGGCATCAATACAACTTGTCTATCCTGCTATCGTTGCAGTTGCTGGTGTGTTTTTGAGGTTTTAGCAGACCTTGGGCTTTAATATATGTCTGCAGTGAATGGCAGGATGAGGTCAGCAGTAGTCATTGCTATATAAGGTTGTGCAGTAACACTGGCCACCCCTCACTGCCCTGTCCCCATACTCGGCAGCTCTTTCTCACCTGTGTTTTGGAATAAACATGAAAATGTACAATGGATTATACCCATGATTCACTCTTCACCTAGCAACTGCTGTTTTTCTTCTTCTCTGCTTTCCATCTAAAGCTAACATTTATTTAGACCTGATATAACATTACTTCAGTACAAGAGAATAGTGTAAGTTTGTTGCACTTGTGCCAAAACCTTTTGGTGTGCATCCAGTATATCTTGTTTGTAGAGCTGTTTGTCTACCGTTGGGCTGGCTGTTGGCACTCAGGTCTCTGAGGAAGGCCGGTTAGGTCCTCTGCAGGCCTGCGCTGGTGATGCTAGCCAGCGGAGGTGGAGCCCAGCTGCTGACTGCTAAAGTTGAAGTGCAACGAAAGCAGCGGGGCTTTAGCTGTTGTTCCAGGCTTAATTAGGTTTGATCCCACCAGGAAGCTGCCCCCTCGCCCCCTCTCTGTTCACAAGCAGCCCTCAGTGGGCAAGACCCGGGCTCACTGCATTCCAGTCACTGGGATGTCACCTCTCAGCAGCCGGCCTGGATAAGTGGCAGTTTGGGGGAAGGGGAGACGGAGTAGTCAATGACAGGGAATTAGTCTGGCGTTCAAAGGGTTATCATCTGAAATCATACAAAACCACAGGACACTAAGTCTTATAAGTCATATTTTTGTTTTTTACATGCAATAACTTTGTACTTAGTAACCATGTACATAAAAAGCATAAACTACACATCAAAATGTGTTTATGATGCTTTGTTTCCCATTATTATTTTAATGATGAGAACAGCAAAAAGTTCTTAAATGGCAAATATATATATCGTATAGAATTTGATCACCACCTTTCAAATATGAGAATTCCACCATTTTTTTCTAAATTCCTACAAGTAATCCAGAATGATATGATGTGAAATGGTGCATTGTTGAGAAACGCTGAAATTGTTTAAAAGCAGTGGTGATAGGAATCAGACGTTCCAAATGTTGTTGTAGTGTTATAAGGGTTTAGATAAAGTTCCAGTCTAAAATAAAAAACAAAACAAAACAGTGAATAGGACTGGTATCAAAACAAGCAAAATGGAAAGATTTAGCTTAATTGGTCTTTGATTTTAGCAGATCCATCTAAGATAAGATAACATAAGATAATCCTTTATTAGTTCCACAGTGGGGAAATTATCAGTGTCACAGCAGAAAAAGGATTGCAAGACACTCAGATGCAAAAATGTAGATAAATTACCGTTATATACACAATATAAATAATAGAAATTTAAAACAGCAAGCATCTGGGAGCGCAAATGCACCAGACAGTTCTGGGAAAACATAGTGAAGAGATTTCTTTAGACCATCTTTGCATCCAGCATTTCATGTTGAAATGTTAAAAGCAACCTTTGGAAAGCTGTAGCTGTGTCTGAATTCACTCCCTTCTCACTGTGTTGTCTTCCATGTCAGTCATTTTGTAGAGTTGTCTGAATTTTCAGGGATCGAATTTTCAGGGACAAATTCAGGTCCTTATATAGTACAGTTGAATGCACTGTAAAGCCAGGAACAACGATGCACTCTGCTTTCGGCCAAATGGACCACAATGCAATGTGGTTGCTCTTGGCGCAAAATTCAACCATGAAGATGGCAGACGAGTGCGGAGCCACTGGAGCAACTTGATGAATTTAATACAGAAATGATTTTTTTTGTGTGTTTAGTTTGTTAATAAAACAAGTGAAGTTGAACAAGCTACTAATAAAGTGAGCAAGTACATAGATGTCTGTCATGAACAGACCATCCATAGAGTCAGTTGTTTTCTTGACACCTGGTCACCTGTGCCAACTGATCAAAGAATCACGTGACTTACGGCTGGATATGACTTTTATATCGCTTTCTTTTCTCTTTTGATGTTCCAGCTTTTCCACCTAAAAATAAAAATTATTTGGGTAGTTTTTTGCACATTTTCAAACTTCGCAAGAACCTGGTGGATGGAAAAGCTGTTATAGAGAGCTAGAAAGATAGAAAATAAAATAGACAGATACTTCGCATCGTGACCCCTGCAGAGAACCATTTCACATCAAACCATTCTGAATGATTTCTAGTGGCTGAAATATTGGTGGTTCATCTGCGGTATGTCTAAAAAAAACTTACAGCCTCCTACAACCTATCGATTACCACCCTTTAACATTGTACAAGAGCAGCCAAATAAATCCTTTTATACCTGTAACCACAAAAATGCTTTTATATGACTAAAACATTGATTTCAGACTTTTCAGTGGCAATACCAAACTTTAAAAACAGTAGCATATCTAATGTTTGGAGCGAAAGGATGAAGGGACAGGTCCTCTGTGATGCTGAATGGGTCTGCTGCTAGCTGAAGGAGGACATGTCCATGAGGTCATGAGCATAAAACGGCCAACTGCAGCTGAGCCTCACAAAGGGTGATGGTGACTGCATGACTGTTTTAAAAAGGTGGTTCTAGGTTTTTCAGCATTCAGCAAGTAATGAATAATGAAAGACTGAACACACTCCATAATGAAAGCACGTTTCTCCCCACTATTTCAGTCCCTCTGGTTCCACTTCAAGCCTTGGCCAGTCTCTGTGCCATGTCAGTAATTTTTTGTGTGTAGATTCTGATCTTCCACACTACATTGTTCGGAGCTCCTTTGGGCATCAGTGCACTCACTTAGAACAATGGCAGGAGCTGGGCCTCACCCAGAGCCTGGGAGGCTATTTGCTGTTTGTATGTTGTGTGCTGGTGATAACCTCAGAGTGAACTGGCAGCATAGGTACGGTGGTTGTGTGTGCCATATCTCCCACTACGAAATATATAATATAAATGTATATACACATATTGTGGCTGCATAGTTTATGGTTTGTTAATTGATATCAGTATTTTTTAAATAATAGTATTGTAACAGTAATGTGTAGTAGTGTTACAGTGGCGTTATATATGTGCAAAAGTCTTAAACAGTCATTGCAATTAAAACTATTTAACCGCAGCTTTATAAACACTATATAACATTGGAATAAATATAGACATATGTGGTGAAGTACAGTCAGAATATGTCAGTTTCAGTAAAGTTAATGTGTTAAAAGAAAGCAGGGCCAGATTCGCAAAAGCTTTCCTAAGAAAAACTCATGAAGGATCTTTAGATAAACACTATGAAATTCTTAGTGGACTTATTTATTTTAGAAAACATATTTATTTTCCTAAGCTTTTCATTAGACACATCGTAGTTTTCTTCTTTATGCCATTTTTAGCACAGTCTTTTATGCCATATTTCATAGCTTATCATGAACGATGTGAAATACCTTTTTTTATTTTCCAAAATACAGTTAAACCTGTACATTGGAGAACAAAATTGAAGAAAAACAGAATCAAACTAAGTGTTCTAGCATGTGTTCTGTTTGTTTTTTTACAACAGAAAACAAAAGGTAAAAGTATTTGTTTATGTAGACACTGACAATACTTGACAAATCTCCACTTTTAATCCTGTTAAATTATACATTAATTCTGTAATTCAACTATTTAAACTGCTTACAGATTGAACTCCTACACTCAAAGACAAGTGTGAGGCCATTGCAAGTTTAAGAAAATATATGTTTTTTGGGAAAAGCAAATGCTGCCAAAAAAGTGAAAAAATAAGAAAAGATTTTTTGAAGAATGTGAATTCAGCCCCTGATTTAATTTAGTTCAGGACTGATTAGATAAGCTATGCATTGGATGATAACTGTAAATACAGAGCTTCCAGAAGGAGAATGTTGGAAATATTAAAGCTAACACAATCACAGACTTAACACACTTGTAATGTTTACTTCTGTATATGGTCCAGTCTAGAATTTCATGTCTCCCAGATGTTATTGTTATTTATCCAAAACACAATATTTAATGAATTAGTTTAAAAAATGAATTCTAGTTACATTAAATATTTACTATTAATATTGCTTGATGAAGTTTATACACAAAATGCACACATTTATCGCAGTATGACTCCCAGTCCACACATTATTGACCTCCTGATTCATATGTTCAATTTGAAGTAACATAAAATAATAAGGTCTAATTTTCATTTTGTGCTCACTTTATTAACAGTTGAGTCAACTGCAGAGTATATATTTTCAGTAAAACACTTTTAAAATACTAATTAATTTCAGTCATTAAAAAAATGTGCATTCTGATGTTCTGATGAACTCTATTTCTAATAAAAAGCATGTAACCTGCACTCAGCGATGTCACTTCCTCTAGCGGAAGACGTGGAAGGCAGTAAGGTATTTTTTTATTGTGATACACAATATGCTTTTCTAAACATAATCAAGGATATTATTAGTGCTTAATAAACACTGATCAACTGCAGGTTTCATTACAAACACTGTAATTAGACTGGTTTAATGGAATGAAGTGCAGCAGATGTTGAAGTAAAATCACTGTATTCAGTACAGGAAAGTATCTGAATAGTAGTTTTTAAGAATCAGTCGCTACTGATGTATTTAGTCTGTGGTTACATGTATAGGGAGAAATATTGCGTATCTTGGCAAAAGTTTTTCAATATTGTGGCATAGTATTTTTACCATATCGCCCAGCCCTACTGTCAGCTCTGTTACTGGTTTAAATGGTTTAGAAGAGTCAAATCTTTATAATCTTTAACTTATAATGTACCTTCAATTCTAGAAGGGGCCATATATTCTATTCTTCTTTTTTTCACAAATAAATATTCCACAGTATATATATATATATATATATATATATATATATATATATATATATCCCTTGCAGGTGTTTGAGCACCGGACGGAGCCCATCATTTTGATTCTAGCTGACCACACACTCCTGTGCTCTATATTCCCCCTGGGCTGCTGATTCTGTGCTTCTACACTAAAAAAAACTGCCATCCTGACTAACACTCCATCTGCGCCAGGCCCCAGAGCCACTCACATACTGCAAAATAAATGCTCAGCTTCATTTCACAGTTTATCTTACAGGGCATTAGCGAAATGTTTGGGTCCACATTCTCCTGTGGTCTGTACTGTTTCAAGTTGAAGCCCATTCAGTTTCCCCAGCTTATCGCTCCTCAGACAGAAGTCCACTTGAAGTCCCACAGGGAAAGGACTGCTTGTATTTTTGGCAGCCAGACAACTTTTGTCTATATTATTTCCTGTGTTATTGTAGAAGTGAGCAAACCCAGTGATCCCTCTCATAATAAAGAGCCATTATCTCCTGCACTGTGACCAAAACCTAATAACAAACTGGTTGAGGCTTTTTATATTTTACTTCATGCCTTCCTTGTTGCACCAAAGTCTGCCAGTTTTTATTTATTTAAAGAGAAACGGGCTGAGATGACGGCCCTGGTCTTTATTATTGTGTGTAGTGCAACCAGACATAAAACGTAGAACGGAAATCTTGTGGAAGCAGTGTTTCCACAGCAGCATTAGAATGCTTTGTGTTATTGTGGGTTTGCTGTGTGTGTGATAGAGAAAGAAAGAGAGAGAGTCTTTAGGTATGGTCTTAATTTTGCACCGTCATTTTTTTCTCTCTCTCTCAAGCTTCTGTTTTTCCCACTCTGTGACGTCAGAACATGCCCTTCATTTCTCCTTTGCTAGATCTGCTGGAGTTCTTTGACTCTCCATGGGGCTCCTGAGTGGCACATCCATAAAAACACTGTCTATAAAACAGCGATGCCCTGAATATAGCTACAGCTTGGGCCATATCAGATGAGAGTTCAGTAAGAAAGCTAAGCCCAGTGTCCTGGTTTTCACTCGTCCTAATGATACACTGATACCGATCAGGTCAGGCTTTCGCAAAGTTAAATAATTAGTTGATTGGTTTCTAAGTTTTCAGCAAGCAGTGCTGCGTGGTTTCGAGTTAATAGTGATGATACAACATAAAAGCTAATATTTAAAGGTGAGGCTGTGTGGTTGCTAAAGCAAAGTGGGTAACACTGCTTTACTCCATGTGACTGACTGGTCAAGAACACCATACTATACCAATAAGAGGATTTGGGCAAGGCTCCTAATGCTACATTACTTGCCTTACTTCTGAGGTCTGCTTTTTTGCTCAGATAATTCACATCCATGTTTATACTTTAGGGTCAATGGACCCATTGTCTGACAATGATATTTACTACTTAAATGTAATTGTTACACTTGAAAGTACACATAGGTATTATATTTGTATTCTATTTGAAAAATGTATTTAACTGTTCTTACATACACTTGGCTGTTATAAACATTCCCAGTGGACTACACATATAAACATGCATAAGCATATTTCTTTTCTTAATGAAATGAAAATGAAAAAACAAATATTGTATTTGATGATCATAAATGAGAATGACTTAAACCGACATTCAAGTTTAAACTATACTAAAAATATATGTATATGGAAATGACTTAGTTTAATCGTAGTAATCACTTCGTTTAATGCCTTTTTTAAAAGTATTGCCAGGGCAAAAGATTAGATATAAGTGTGTCAAACATACTTAATCTTTTCTGTATACTTATACATATTTGTATACTTGTCAATATAAGCCAAGTATACCTAAGAATAATTTGGGTTGTAAAATATTTAATCAGTACATTAAAAAGTAAATTGAAAGCATACTTACCTGTATAAAATAAGTATAAAATAAGTACACTTTACTATAAAGTAAGTATACTAATAAACTGATGAAGTTATTTACAGCTGTCTGACCACCATGGCAGAGAAGCCCATTATGCTTGTAATGTCCATTATGCTTGTCATCTGCATTATTGCCACTGTACAAAAGCAAATGTGTCATTAAAAAAAAAGTCAGAGTCTGTCTTCAATGCACACATTTAAACCAAGCAATTAATGACGTCACCTACATGCAGCCTTGGAGGAAGCTTAGGGCGTCATTGAGGCTAAAGATGATGTGCTCTGAATAGCTTGTCAGCTGTTCATGATTAAGGCGAGTAGGCGACAAAAGGCCAAATGCATTTATGAAGTTATTACTGCCTCTAATTTCAGGTTATCCCCTGCTGCCATGCTGCAGACACTGGATGCTGACAGAAATATTTGTTGCATAAAAAATAGCATGTTTTCAGTCTGATTTAGGTTACATTGCCACAAAATGCTTATGTATCCAATCTAGAACCACATTCAAGGTTGTTTAAATCTGATTTTAAAAGAGTCGTATTTTTGTATTTACACAATTCGGACAGGGTTGTGGTAAAAGCATACAAAATGAATTTGTGAACCTCAGATGTGCAGTGTAAACAGAGTCTGAATGTTCAGTTCAAGCAGCAGGTTCAAGCAGAAAAAGAGCTAGAGAGTTTGCCTGTACTTTGACGTTGTTTCAGTAACATCACAATAAGTCCCTTTTTGCAGCCTGGGAATATTGTGTACACTGGCAAGCACCAGCGCATGCAAATTAAAAACAGATTCTGGTAGAATGGCAGGGTTTGTAAACTAATTGTGGAGCTTTCTGGGAACAGCAATACTGCTGCTCTGGAAGCATGAGTTTCCACTCTCTGGAACTGGTGTACACAAGGCCAGTTACAGACCAGTAATTGCTGCTACCAAAGCTTCCTTTCACTGACAGAGTGCAATTATATTAATTACATCTTGGGTGAAATTAAAGGAATAGCATCTTGACTGATTGGATCTTAGCCAATATGCGCACATCCATAATGGAATGGAATGTCTGTTTCTGGCATCAGGCTGTTTCATTTCCCCCAGATTCCTCAAAGCAGCAAATGCAAACAGAGCCACTGACCAAGCTACAGCCTTAAGGGACCTTTCTTTGTTCGTTCAGCCTCCTGCCCTGATTTGATGCTACACATGCGCTTATAATTGCCAGAATGAAATGTTGTGGATTTGGAGCATTGGTTCAGGCTGTTTAGTTCTTTCATCATTATGATATGTGGTCACAAGTGTCTCAGCGTGTTCTGGTGAAGATCACTTCAGGCAGAGAGGGATTTGCTGTGATGCATAATGACGTGATGCTCTTTTAGGGCTTTGTGCTAGTAACAACTTAACGGCCTTGGACTAATAAAATGCAGTAAACAGTGTACAACATGAAGATTCGCTCCCAGTCCTGGAGGGCCATGGTCCAGCACAGTTTAGTGGTCTCCCTGCTCAAACACACCTGGTCCAAATTATCTGTGAATTGTCAGGTTCAGTAAGTGTTGTTAAGCAGTGAAGTCTCAAAAACATGCTGGAATACAGCCCTCCAGTGCTGGTCGGATTGGTAGGTGGTGGCTGGTCTGACGCAGGTAGAAAGGACCTCAGCGGGTTTCAGCAGGTCGGACTGGGTGACCATTTACTCGGAGAAGGTAAAGAGACAGAGTTAGTTCTGAATGGATTTAGAGAGCAGAGAATATTGAGCAGTATCAGAGTGTGTCTGACGACTCCGGTGGGTCTGACTATAACAGCCTAACTAAAAGAAGAGAACCAGAAGATAACACAGACAAGGGAGCACCCCAGCTCCAGCATCTCAGTATACTACCTGTGTCTGTGAACCCCTGGACCTACAACCTTTATCTAAGGGGAAACATTAATTACCAAAACCTAAACTTTACAGATGAGTTTTCAACTTTCAATTCTTTATTTGCAACAGCAAGTGAAATACTGAAACAGGCACTTTTTGTTAACATTAACCTTAAAAGCATTATATCAGGACCACCTATGAATCTTCCTTAAATCTGATCTAGTTATTTGGCTGTCCACATGCCTCTGAAGACATCAGATCTGTGTCGATTTAGGCAAAACATATCAGATTAGGTGTCACTTCAGCTCTGTAATGTGAATATATACATTAGCTTTAGTAATTCAGATTCAGTCTAATAGTAAAAAATTATCTTTATCAAAGACACACAAACACACATTCACATTAAAAATGTTGGTCACAGAAATGTTGATGACAGGTGCTGTGGGTTAGGCCCTGTGAGGCCTGCCTGGAGAGAGTTTTTATTGCATTGTGCCGCTCCTGTGTGACTCGTGCTGTGAGTAGTCACGTGCCTCAGCCGTGACTGCCACTCCGAGCAGTGCTTACATAAGTGAGAGTGGAGCATGAAGAGGGCTGAATAGCACTGGGTCAGGGCAAAGCCTCTGAATGTGTGTGCTTAGGACAAGGCCATTGCCACTGGCTGCCTGACATCATTTTAAGGCAGATAAGGAAGATTTAAGGAAGATATTCCCACTTAGGAGTCACCGACCTGGAGACATTCCAGGCACATGGTGCATACACACACACTTGTTTATTTTATGTTTGTTTTATTTTACACAAAATCAGGATGTGAGGTTTAAAAGTATTGACAAAAGTATTGGGACACAATTATTAAATTCAAGGGCTTCATTCAGTTCCATTGCCACAGGTGTATAAAATCAAGCACCTAGCCATGCAGTCTGCCTTTACGTACATTAGTAAAAGAATGGGTGGTTCTAAAGAGTTCACTGAATTCCAGGGTGGTACTGTGAGAGGATGCCACTATTGCAGCAAGTCAGTTTGTGAAATCTCTTCCTTCTTAGATATTCCAGCTGTAAGTGGTTTTACTGAAAAGCGTTTAGGAATCAGAGTAACCATGTAAAGTTACAGAGTGGGTCCCCGAGTGCTGAGTACACATACTGAAAAAAACGTTGCTTCCTGATGTGCACATCACCTGCACCTTAGATACAGGTGCACCCTAGACCCTCAAGCTATGTTTATATACTTATTTATATTTATATTTATATACTGGCATTGTTTTTATAGCAGGTAGCATAACATGCTAATTCAGCCTGGTAGTGTGGACAATGTACATGTAAATGCTTTTGGGCAATATGACTTTTCCTTTCTAATCTGCCACAGTCGCAAAATGCATGGCTATGCTTGGGGCAGGCGGTGGAGTGCCAGTAAATGTAGCAGTTACCACACCCTTTTTTTTCTGACAAGAAGCACCCAAAAGCCTGTTTTTTACTAACTGTTGGCTCCATCATCAGAAGATGCAAGTTCAATGCTTGTTCGATGCCACAGCCATGCATGGGCAGGGGTCCAGGAGAGTGTAATAGGCCTTGCTCTCATCACATCACTCAGCACAATACTACCTAATGTAGCATCCTTTAGCTGATGTAACAGAATTGGCAGCATGTGTCCTTCTCTAAACGGGCTCAGCTCTCCAAAAACAGCCCATTATAGGTTAGTCCTGATTTCCCCTTGTTTTCCTACATACCTAACACACATTTGACTTGTAATGTACAACACACACACACACGGCCCTCATCCCCTTAGATGAAAATAGCTTTCTTTATAAAATCTCTCTTAAATCAGTGCATTTAGGCGTCCCCCCTTTCACTGCATGTCATGAATTGATGCATGTCATGAACAGTTAGCCTTGATTGCATTTCTGCTAGGGTTTTTTTTTTATGTCCCAGAGTAATGCCATATATTTAATGCTTGTGCATTAAGGGTTATAGGCCTGTCTGCAGCAGCCTGGATATTAGATGAAATGAGAATGCTGATCACTCAGTGCTCTCCCTCACAGCCTCTGTTTCTTATTGGCCGGCGCGTCCCAACTAAAGGGAGTCACTTGAGGGTCATAAAGCTTTCGTTCTGACATAGGACGAAGGTTATCTGAACAAATAAACACACCTCTTGGGTTGCCAAGCAGTAAGTGCTACCTTATGCTAAAGGGTATGTGAGAAACCTGTCAGTAGGAGTCTCGTTTGGAGCAGCCTTACACGAAACGCAGAAGGGAGTGAGGAAAAAAAAATTCTTTCAACTGGAAAGAATGACGACATTAAGAAAGAATTTCCCTAACATTTCCTCAACTCTGAGGCAAAGTGTGGTCTTCTGTGAAGCACTGGTGAATCTGTTGGTTTAAGATTGCAGGCAGGACACATGCTTGTTTTTATCCTCCTGAGCGAAAGCATTGGCTAAATGGTTGATAAGAATTAGTCAACCTTGTAGTAACTCGCATATAGAAGGGGCTCACTCTTCTCTCTCATCTCTCTCTTGTGGATGTGTCTGTGAATACGACTTAAGTGGTTCCTGGCGCAGATGCGGCACAGTCCTACTTTGTCAGCTGCGGGGCTGTTCTTGATGAGCAAATTTAATCTGATACAGAAACACAGCGACCAGGGCACACAGCTGCCGCTCCCTGAAGTGCAATGCTTCATCTCAACTGTTCTGGGACAGCACACATCTCTGTACATCTGGGAATGTGTGCAGAGGTCAGTGAAGGAAACCCTAAAAGCTTGAGCTCAAGTAAAAGTATTGTGACTTTAGTAATGACCCAAGCAGTAGTGAAAGTGGTGGGTGGATGATTACAGCACATTTACTCAGTTACTCCGTTTAACCCCTTAACAGGCATTGTAAATACATAGTAGACCTTTTTTCTTGAGATATGAGTAGTACTTCTCATTCTTTCTGCCATAGCCATCACAGCTGAGGCTTACTGAAAAAGATTGTGCGTTGAATAGCTACAGCTACAGCTATGAACATTACATTTTACATTAGGCTGTAACTCAAGGGATGAACATATGTGCCCATGTTCGGTTTAGCACCATAAACTTGATTATCTTCTAATTTTATAGTATTATAGTGATTGTTTTGTAATACCTGTTAGTTAAAGTCTAGAATTAGTTGAAGTCTAGAATGACCTTAACTGGACGAGTCAACTGGCTGGTTGACTTGTGCAACCACTTTCTCAGTTGTTTATTAATTACAATCTGTTTGAAATGTATCAGTTGAATGGGTGGATTTTATGTCTCCCTTGTGAATAAATGGAAGCACATGATGCCAAATTTTGTGTAAATAGCTGAAGTAGAACCGTGTAAAAAGATTACATTTCTTACTGATATATATTCAGTAGAACTGAAAAAAAAGGAAAAATGCATGTATGTAAGGAGAGAGTCAGGAGATGGAGCCATTCCAGCCTCCAGAGTGAGTAAGTATGAGGAGAACGGGAGAAATCTCAGTGTACCTAAATGACGCAAGCACCTTGCTCCAGATTTCTCAACAGTAATAAATGCTTTCTCTCTGTCTCTTTAATCTCTGCTGTCTCTCTCTTTCTCATACACACACCCATGCATATTACACATACATCCGTCGTGGCCTTTTGAGAGAACACCATTGTTGTTGAGGAGAATTCCTGCAGGGATGTTGAATTGGGGTCATACATCCAGAAAAAAAAGCACCAAGCAGATGTTTCAGTCTTTGAGCCTTGGGATGTCACTTAAAGTTCTCCACTGCAGAACATGATGTGTGAAGCTCGAAGCACTGAGGTATTTTAATGTTCTCGCCCATGGCTTGCTCAGTAGGGGCTCGAACCCAGATCTTTGTAAATCTGCTTTGTGCTAGCGGCTGACTTGATGTGACAGCCCTCAGATACAAAATGAGAGGCATTAGATGCTGCTTTAGTTTATTAAAGGAGTAGTACAGTGAAATATTACAGATGTAGCACATGCTGATTATCTTAAGCTTTACTGTGGAAGTATTTGCTGGATTTTGGCCTGTTAAACACACAGTATGCAGTTTACAGTGTACTGATTGGATGATGCTTTATTTTCATTTTTAGGATCAAGGCTTTGTTTTCCAGGTTTGAATTAAGCCCTTGTCTTGGACTAATTTGCAACGTCAGTGGTTAATTACCATTATTTTTAGCCTAGGCCTAAGAGTAATATAGGACTGACCCCATGTGCCAGTCTAAAATTCCTCCACTTCTTTAAGGTACCACCAGGGGGAGTGAATGTTAAATTACTGGAACACTGGACACTGCTGTAGTTTAGAGACGAGCCACAGCCATGCCAGACAGAATCAGTGCTTTCATAATGGAAAGGGAGAAATAGGATTTACCACTTGCACTGCTAATTTACATGTAAAGAGTGACCTAAGATAAGGATGGGAATTGTTATGGGCAGTAATTCAGGAATAGCCAGAGCATGATACATTAAATTATTTTTTTTGTGTTTGTGAGCACTGGGCAGTACAGAGCAATGCATGAGGCTTGTTCTCCGTTATACATTCTTGGCCCCTCTATAATTTGCACTAAACAAGCAAGAAGAAGCAGGCAGTGTACTATTATTCTGGTAGTTAAACCTTGGATATTGGCTTATATATATATAGACTTTTCCAATAAGACAAGTGCCTCCTATAAAACACTGAAGACCAGAGTCACGCTGTATGTGGTTCAGAATAAGCCACATCCATGTCCCAAGAAGAACAGGGGGTTGTTGGCCCAGTGGCAGTGTGATTGAGCTGTGGGTGCTGAGTATATAGGAACAGGCCCAAGAGCGTGCTGGCCAGTGCTGTGGTGGGCACATTACAGCTGGTTGATTGTGCTGACCTTGCCTGGATAAAGGAAACATATGTGAAATTTGCCACAGGGCAAATTATGAGATGCTGAATGAGTAAAGTGAATGTATGTTCATCAAGCGACCTGTATATGAAGACTGGCTACATGATTCATTTGAGAAAGAGAATCCATTTCTTGAATGTAATCCCCCCCAAACACACACACACACATGCAATGCCCCCGACACTAGTGAGGGCAAACCAATACACACCTTCTTCAAAGTGTGCACAGTCAATCCCCAGTGTGGTTCTACAGTGATGAAGTTGAGATATGTAGTGATGTAGTTCTGTGAAGTGAGCTTTGAGGAGAGTGGGTCTGGGTCGCCAGCGAAACACTGATGAAGGGAGGTGCCTACCTGGGTGATTAGAATATGGGTGCTATGTGTAACCCCAAGTATTAGGTGCAGGATCTTGTCATCTTTTTCTGTAGTATTTCACAAAATAAATAAATAAATGTGCATTCAAAAGTAGTGGCAGACAAACTGACAAATTATTATAAATAGATTATTTTATCTTCTTATCATGAAATTCCATATATATATATATATATAAATATTACGAATATGACATGATTCTAAACTTTTTGTCAATAGTGTGTGTGGGTTTTCTGAAGTCCAGCAGAAATAATGGACATGGTTGAGTGAGTATTTCGGGTTGTGGGGTCACGTCACCTCTCCTCCACAAATCTCCCATACTTCTGTGTTTGTTTAACCTTGTGCGTCAGCGACTCTGAGGGTGGGTGTTGCTTGTAATGCATGCCTGTGCACAATGGTCAGCAACTGAATGACACAACATTTCAAAATGCCAAGAGGACACAAGGTCCCCCACTCTCGTGTGTGTTTGTGTTATGCAAGTCGTGCATGTTCTTCTTACATGTACTACTTACAATATAGAAGACCAACTGAACAGCAAATTGTCTGCAAGTGTGTGTTTGTTGTTTTTGGTAAAAGGTGGTTTTGAGCTTCTTTTACTAAAATGAAAGCACCAACCAAGTTTGTACCACTTTTCGTAGTATTGTGTATGTGTGTGGGTGTGTGTTCCTAGGCTACTGACACAGTGCCATAGGCTACTCATATGCAGTGGGCAGGACATGCTGTAAATGTTTCAAGAGTTCAACATAAAAACCCTGATAGGCTAAAAGGCAGTTTACCTAGATTTGTTGTCAAATAAATAATAAATAAAATAAATGAATTAATGTTAACCAGGTGTTTCATATCAAGCCATTTCTAACTTGTTTGTGCAGTGCAGTGTACACTGTCCTTCTCTATTTTACTGAAGACGGTCTGGTTAAAGGCTTCCTGGATTCTACTCTATCATCAAACATTATTATGAGTAACTGTGTCCATGCCAAAGCTCTGCAAGCATCATACCACCTATTAGGGGAGTGGCAGTACCATTTCTAGTGCCACAGTTATTATCTACCACATTGGAGATGCACAGCAGAAAAGAAACCTGAAAACACTCTGAGTAGTAAAAATAGAAACTGCTGCCAAAGATCCTTACCCCACAAACCCCCCCAAAAAAAGAATGACCCTCAGAATACTTAGCATCATCCATGCAGGCCGAATATTTTATCAACGTTCTTTACGTCAGGCGAGAGTCACCTTTGATCCAGAATGGTTTATGTAACTAGCATGACATCATGCACCTCTGCCCTCAGTTCCCTGGAATCAATAGGTGTGAGTAGAGAAGTGTTTGTGTTCATATGTGTGTGTTTTGTTCTGAAATATCATTTCCTGTACCTTGGTGATTCCTGACGACAAATCTTACACATATCCTGCTGAGATGACAAATATTATATGAGCAGTGTAATTACCCTGCTGAATAGTGTCTCCAAGAGAGTTGATTCAACAATTAACTCCCTTCTAGGTATTGCTGAAGAGAGGCTTCTTTACGGCCTTGCACAAATCATACACACATAAAAGTGGGAGCCTATTTTAAAATGAGACCGTCCACTCAAGCAATACAGCAACTGCTGTAACTCCGACCAGCCCATGGTGAAGGTGCCCGTCTGAGGTGTTGGTTAAATGCCAGGTTAAATGCGGATATTCATCTGGCTAAAGGTAGGTTAGAGTCTGTATAAATACATTACTGTTCCTGGAAATGTAATCTTCTATTCTTTACATAAAAAACAAACAAAAAAACAAATCAGTGTAACCAAACAGGTGCACAACACAAATACTGCAACACTTCATCATCTGTTTTCTGATTTTTGATTTCTGTGAGTTAAAGGTTCCCTAGAATGGGCAACTGCATTTAATCTTTGGCTTAGTTGAATAATGAGAGTTCAGTACATGGAAGTGACATACTCAAATTGTCTCTTCACTAGAAAGAAACCCAGCAGAATCAAAGCAGGGCCAGTTCTAAAACCTCAAAGTGGAAACATAACAATCATTACTCATTATATTTATGGACCCAAAACCTAGTAAAAGGCTTTCAAGGCTAAACTGAGGGTTGCTTCTGGAGTAGTGAGGCTAAAAAGGTTAGACTGACTGGAGAGATGAGACAGGCTGACCAGAACTGTCCACTGGGATGCAGGAAAGCCAAGGGACTGCCACACATGCCTCATGGTGTGGGAACGCTAATGGGAAGTGCAGGTGCTAGGCAGGTTTTGAGCTAAAAGCTAACCCAGAGAGCTGACTGTCTCTTCCTCTAGCAAAGCGCCCCCCACATTGATAGAACAGATAGAGAACACCCGTACTATTTGGTGAGTACCAGTACTATTGGAAATATTTAAAAAAATTATTACAAAATGATGATAAAGTGTTATGGTTTTGTAAATTATTATTAATACAACTCAACCATAAAAGAAATAACAGTGTGTTTTATTTTTAGACTAAATAACAGGGTTGTAAATAGGCCTGTAAAACCTCAACCAGCATGTCTTATATAATCGTACATAATCATAATATTGATATTTTATACGTGTTGTTTTTATTTATTTTTATTAAAATTTCAACTCCTTTTCCGCAGTATTTATCGCATACCTAAAATATTACAATGTGCAAGGCAAGGCAAAATCGCTATATCTTAAATCCCTGGTGCATGTACAGTGCGGGTCTTAAGAGGCATTATGAAAATTATGTCTGGTCCAAATAACATCGTAACAAACAAAGGGCTGGACAGAATGCATGCTGGCACTTTTTATTTACCTGTGCAGATGTGGACGGCTAATGGCCTCATCTGGACTTCAGATGAAAAGGCTGATGTACGTTATAATGAAAAACAATAATAACCCACAAAGATGAACTTCGTAATCCTCTTAAAGATCTCCCAATTGCAGAGGTCTGGGCTTTGGTTATGTCTCATTTTTCATAATGCCACTAGGGTGGACGCAGTCTGCCAGGCTCCCGGTCATCAGTCGTGACTCCGGCTGGCCCAGGTGCTCTGTTTTCCCCTCCTGGGAAGATAATCACTAAAAATACATCAGCCCTAAGCTGCTTAAGGCGAGCAGGAAGGAGCTCACAGCAGCGGCTCAGGACTGCTTCGGCAACAAACGCAGCAGCCCTTCCCATCCCAGGAGCACTTTAATCTGCTACCTGTGGCTCAGCTGTCCTCAGACTTTATGGTCCCATCATTGGGCGATCAAACCATTTTTGAGCTGGACCTGTATGGTGTCTTCTCTGTCTACACTGAATAGCCTGCAGTGCTGGATCGAAGTCGTCACCATGCCCAACCTGCCCAACCTCAACAGCCTGGGCAAGCTGTGTGGCTCCGGACGCAGCGATGACTCCATCATCCAGGACCGAGCAAGGCACAAGAACTCTGTGCGCCGCATGTCCATCATCGAGGATGGAAACATAGCTGAGGTGCTGTACCTCATCCCCAAGCAGTCCATGATGGAGCAGCTGCCCTTCCTCAACCCCAATGAGTATGTTATCCTGGAGAAGATGGCACCTCCAGCCATGGGACCCGGTAAGGGAGTGTAGAAATCACAGTGGCATAAAGTGTCTCAGATAGAAAAAAGTCAGCGTGAATTAGAACTGCTATGATTACTTGATTAAACCTGATTAAAGTTGATTAAAATCAGTTCCTTGATTTTTATTTAATTTTTTTGAATACTTTTAATCAATATTTAAAACAATTAAACAGTGTTTTTGAACAATGTCTTGGCCATTCTGAGCATGGCTTGTGTAATCCTTTTTTAAAAACTTAGGATTTCTCAGGTAGACTTTTAAAATATTCAGCAGATTACAATATTGATATCGTCAATAAGGACAGCCTTCTTTTAAATGTGCTGCCATTGATATCACAGTTTTTGTGTGATTAGTTGAGTTTATATCCCTGCAGGCATTTGCATATGGTCTAGACAGAATTACATTTCCAGTGCTTTTGAAATTTTATACCCACATCATCCTCCAGAGTCTCTTTTCATGCTGAATATAGAGTTCTTGGTCTTCTTTTGTTATCATATCCCATATACTGCAGATTGAGAGATTGCACTCCATCTTAATGTTTTGAAAGCATAGCATATAAGAAGTTGCAAATTGAGTCTTGTAGAGTGAGAGACAATCTGTGTAAAATGTCTTATGATTTTTGAAACCTAGTTTCCCTGCAAAAGTTTGGAATAAACAGGACTGCAGAGAGTAAGGGAGGCATATGCTCCAACTGTCAACACTGGATGAAGCAGCAGTCAGTGTTTGTGTGAGACATGCAGTGTGTGCTTTGGAGCTGGAGGCAGCTCTCTCCTGCTGGCCTTCTGGCAGGCTTATGGCTGCTGTGGTGGCCACTTTCTAGAACAAATCTGTTGATTAATCTGCTGCGGTCAGAGAGGCAGTGCCACTTCTTCAGAATCCCTTATCCCTACTACCATTAAAGCACCTCATTGTTAAGATGTTGCTACTTTCTGTGGTGTATTGAAACTAATAACCATGTGATTCAAAGCGGAATAGCTGAGAAGATTTGAGATGTTTGAGATACCTCTTTTAAAAACAGAACATTCATTTATTCATTCATTCATCTTCTTATCCAATTCTTCCTGTTCAGGGTTGCACTGGGTTCGGAGCCTACCCAGAATCATTGGCTAACAGGAAGTGAAAGTGTGTTAGACAAGACATTGTATAAGAAGTATCTGTGATAAAGAAGTGCGCATACAAATCTAGTAATAATCACTACATTCTGTATTGGGCCTCCAGTTTTCTGCCGCTGGGCTTCTTGCAGTTCCACACGTAAGATTCTAACTAATGAATTCACTGCAGTTGCTCCCAAACTTCCGAACTCTCTAACACAATCTCATCAAGCTTGCTTATACCCATTTGTCCTTTAAAACTTAGCTAAAAATCTTGATCTTGACTGAAAACTCTTCTTTTTAAGGCTGTGGTGTATTTCTTTTTTTTTTTTTAATAAACTGTCCTTCTGTATGGAACCACCCAAGTGGTGGCTTAATGCTTAGAGCTCTGAGTAACCGATCAATACGTGGGTTTGCTAAGCTGTTGGGTCTTTAAACAAAGAACTTCACCCTTTATGCTGTGTGAGTGTCATACCATCTCTGACCCCAGTTTTCTCAACTGGGATTCCATTGTAGTGCATAAGTATAAAGGAACAAATTATTAATATATTAATAACGACCTTTGTAAATTATGTCTGACTAATATTCAATCAGTTTATTTGAAACAACCATGGAGAAATCTTCTTAATTAAGTACTGGTAGCTGTTAATCCAAGGTATAGGTATACAACAATGAATCACATTTGACCAATCAGAAGATTTTTTAATGGTATTTTTCCTTAACACATTAAGATTTGCTGCAGGACCCGAACTAGTGTTATGCTGAAGTAAGCATTGGTGTTGATCCAGTATATCCAACTGGTGCAACAGTCATTTAGTGTTTTGAATGTTTTGGCACTTCCTAAAATCCTCACATTTAACTGGTTGACTTGTTGAATTGTGGTTGACTGCCTCCATACCAGCGCTTATTTTGACTCACGGTGCACACAAAAGGCCAAGCAGCTCACAAAGAAAAGTTTCAGTTGCAAAGAAACAAGCATACCCTGACCCCCCACTGTACTCTGACCCTTTGTACGCTGGAACACACAATCATGCTCTTTTTATCATCTCAACCTCAGAGACATAAAAGACAGAAAACTAAAATGAAAGGTAATCCTCTTACTGTATATTCCAGCTTCAAACAAGCGGACCATCGGGCCGCTCAGATTACACACAATAGTCTTGGGACGTCTTTGGCCACATGTGCGACCACATAGGATATATTTACACTAACAGTGTGGGACATGCGTATGGATTTGTCTTTGTGGAAAGCAATTCAGAACTTTATTGCTGGTGACTTGCAAATGTCAGCGTTTTTACTAGTGTGTGAAGGTGGTAACACTGAGTTGCTTGCCGTAATAGTTTTACAGTCCAGTGTTTATTGTATACACAGTACGTCTATCTATGCGCTTGTGTGTTCGTACACAGACATATCAGCTATGCTAGAACTGGCTGGTGGAATAGAACTGATGCAGTACCTTAATTACATCTTCATTCAATCAATTATTTATTATCTGGCAAGATGGAAATAATGTAGTCCCCTCTAGCGGGGACCAGACTGACAGCCTAAGCCGTAAGGAAACCCCAGATAAGACTGTTCAGGCCTTTAGGTTTTAGGAAATAACTTATTCTGTAAAAAACATATAAATTCAAGGTATATACACTTGTCTGATTTACATCAAGGGCAAATCTTCAGTACATTTAGTTAGAAGACTTCTATAGTTCATATTTGATTAAAAATAACTTTTTCAGTTATTAAGATTTTCCCTCCAATTCACACTCATTAGCTAGGTCTCTCCCATCAGTGATTCCACCAGTGCTGGGAAGGTGAAGGCTAGCACGTGTTTCTTCTCATGAACTGCTGCTAAACTCACTGAACAGCTGATGGAGCCTGGAGGAGTACGCTAACTGCCAATTCTATTCTGCCAGCTACAGATGCCCACATTGGTTAACATCATACCAGGGAATGGTGGAAAGGAAGGGGCATCATACCCACCCAGAGGTGATACTTTCCTGGACTCCTGGCCACAGATAGCTGTGACATCTTGAATCACAATCTCACAATGATTGGGTTTGGGCCTAGACACTTACACCACTGTCTGTTTTTCAACTAACGGTGCTAATGCAACATCCTTGTTCAGCGCAAAGCTTTTCACCCTGAAATGGTATGTGCTGCGCTCGCCACTCACATCCATGTAAGCTGTTGTCAACACTACTTGCGATATGTGCAGCACTTGCTGGTTGGGCACAAAAGTAGGAGGCTCTCTCTGTAGCGAGGGTCTGCATATGTGTACTGGTTAGCTGGAAACAGCACATTAGCTTGCACGCCTATTTCAGAGGCTACCTCTGCTTAGCTTGAGTAAACGCTGGTAACTACAAACCTGGAAGACCAACTTGGGCTGACACCAGTTTCCATGCTAAACCTTTTCTGATGGGTCACAATATATTTTCAGACTGGTGTTGCACGGCTTGTGTTCAGAAACATGCAAAACTAGCCTTTCTTCCATAGAGGGAACTACCAGACACATCCCCTGGCCCTCTGATTGGCCACGCTGAGACTTTGCACAGCAAAAATCTGCAAAAAGCTGTGAATTTTCTGTGTTCTGTGTAAAAGCAGCTTAACATACTAGAAGGAGAATGCCAACTGCAAATATGGTTACGTTACCTAACAGACACTCTCTCACTTAGAATCAAACTGGCAATTTGATATGATAAGGCCAACACACTGCGCCTCTCGGGACTGCCCAGGTTTTAGGTTTTGCCGATGAGCTATTTGGTGCAGTTTTATAAGCTAAGAGAGACTTTTTATCCAAAAATGCAGTAATTCCTGGAAAGGACAGCAATGCCAATTATGTTTGTAGATATTTTGCACATTTTTCTACATAATATTTGACATATTTTTCATTCAGTCGGATTCTAAATGATTGTTGAAAGTATTCAGCATTGCATTCCCCTCCATTAAGTTCCTGAAAGCAGATGTTAAGCTCGTACAGCTGATAGCATCTAGAAGTGCTAATCACAAAACCTGTTAATCTATTAAAGGGAGCTTGAGATATAATATATGTTGCAAGATTCTGTACGTTTACCTATTTGTATGTGAACTCCAAAGTAGTGTCCTTAATGTACATGTGAAGAACACTAGTAGAACTGTGTGTGTAAAGGCAGTGTAAAATCAGCACCTGCTGTCTGATGGCTCCCCCCTCCATGTTTTCAGACACACACCCATCCATACACATATACACACACATGCTCACACACGCTCATCCTCTATTTGAAATTCATCTTGCGTGCAGCTCATCATCTCCTCTGACACCATCAAACGTGCCTGGTTCAAAGTAGACCTCAGTCACTCTGCATTAGCTCTCACTCAGAGTGTGTGTGTACTGCAGCACAGACAGTGGCAGACATGGGGGGGAAGCAGGAGTCTCAGCCACCTTTTGTTTGGTTGTGTTTTGGTCACGCTGAGGCTGATGGGTAATTCCTTAGAGTGGCCTCATTCCCTCAGCACACGCTCACCCCCAGAGACGCCAATACACTGGGCCCGACATAAATAACGGCCCTCAATCAACTCCCAAACTCAATTGTTGGCTCCGTAATCCTATAATCCACCACCATGTTGCAAGAATAGGCCCAAGAGAGGCCTGGCAGGGGCTCAGAAACTTCTCTCGCACACACAGTTTTTTTAACATCGTTTTATAAATGCCAACTGCCCTTCACATTGTGTGAAGATTTCATGGTAGGTGGACCAACAGAAATGGTCCAACATTATTTACAAATGACTACAATTAGATGTTTTTCCTTCTTTTACCATGACCACTTATACTACTACACTATATGTTTGTGGACACCCCATGTTGCACCCATTGCTGACACACACACAGCTTGTCTAGTCCTTGTAGAGAAGCATTGCCAATAACACAGGACTCTCTTGAGCAGATACTCATGTCTGGTCAAGTCTGGTGGACAACGAAGTATGCACACCAGCTATGCTGGCGAGAGATTCATGTATATTAGCATAGCGACACAATGGCTTTCACAAAAGCGTCAGTGGTGTAAAAACGGCTGGAGTTTCTTCTACGCAGCGTCCATTGTGTTTCGAGTGAACTATTGGTTACTTTGCCCCCACAATTTCCAATGGTGCTACTCCGTTCCGCCTGTATCCGTAAGCTTGAAATGTGCTTAAAGACAGACTAAATGAAGGCAGAGAACGGACAAAAGGCTCTGACCGTATCTGTATCTATGCTTAAGCGTAAGTGACTGAGTGTATGTTAATACTTTGTTTACTTGTCACACTCTTTTACGCTATTAAGTTTAGTGTAGTGTATATGCCTTATAGTATTAGTACATAGTGCGCAATTGCAATTTGGGACACACCCCAAGTCAGAACTTGCTAACTTACTATCTGAGGTAACCACAGCAAACAAGCTCTTGTCCTGAACAATGAAGGAGAAAGACAGAACAACTGAGACAGAGAGACAGACTGACAAGCAGTCAGACAGAGTAAAAAGAGAGAGAGAGAGAGAGAGAGAGAGAGAGAGAGAGAGAGAGAGAGAGCGTAGTAGCGAGTATTAAAAGGAGTCACATGTGCACAGCCCTCCCCTCTCTGTCTTTTTGAAGAATTTTAAGGTGGTGTCTCTGACTGGGAGGGATTATGGCTATGGAATCTGCATTTGTCACACACAGCAGCTGCAACCTGGTTATTTCAGCACAGCGAGGGCAGAGTCCACAAAGACACGCACACACACGCGCACGCACACACATTGGGAGAAACAGGGAAGGCTTGAGAAACGGAGGCTAAGCGTGCAGCTCCACAGAGCCGGTTGACTGCTTAGTTTGAGAGGAGCAGCAATCTATCTGTTCTACCTTCCCCTTCATTTCCTTCTCTCCTTCTTCTCTTCTTCTTAGCTGGTTTCTATCCTTCTCTCTCTCTCTCCCTCTCTCTCTCTGCCACCCTCTCTCCGTGTCTCTCTCCCTCCCTCTCTCTGCTCCCTCTCTCTGCTCTCTCTCTCTCTCTCCCTGCTCTCTCTCTCTCTGGACGGGTGAAGACTCAGTGAAGGCAGTAGAGCAGCAGCAGTTTTCTTCTCTCTCCAGCCCCAGCAGCAGCAGCAGCAGCAGTGTGAGCAGCAGGAGCCAATGGTCATGGTGAAGGAGAAAGGTAGCCGGCATGGTGCTTCACACCAACGGGGTGGGCGACCAGAGACAGCGGGGGCTTTAGGGACAGAAAACCAGGCCAGCCTGTGTGTTTGTATGTGTGAATGTAGAGAAGATACTTCCTCTCTGTGGAAAATGTGTGTGTGTGTGTGTGTGTGTATAGATGTGGGTGGGATTGTTAATTCTGCGTATATATAGATCTTAAAACGAGATTTTTTAAATGTAGTTATTGTATTGGTCGTTGTAACCTGTGGCTAGCATTATGACAGTTAATATCAGTAGTGTTGTGTGTGTGTGTGTGTCTATGATTAGTCGCTAAAGTCTCAGCTGAGAAGACCTGACCAGGAAAAATAGTATTACACTTGCATGCATTGTGCCGGCCCTGTATTTATATTTAAGCTTGTGTGTGTGTGTGTGTGTGTGTGTGTGTGTACGTGAGTGTGGTGCACAGTAGAAGCCCTGTCTGAAATCTCACAGATCTCTGATGCGTGAAACTGCTCTGGTGATCGGAACAGAAACAGCTGTGGGGGTTTTGCCGGCCCACTTCCGTCTCCACAACACCTCTCAACACCTCACCTTCTCCCACAACACCTGAATCTGGCAGCACTGTCATTTACAAGTAGAGGAACCTAACATAGCGAAGCTTTCTGCTTATTTTTGAAGCACAGCCCCTGTTTAGGAGGAGGTCCAGTTTACAGTTTTCCAGCAAAGATATTGTGTAAGGCTATTTAAGGATTGAAAAGCTTTTGAATTATTTACAGAATGCGGGCAGCGCACACTGACTCGCTGTGTAGGACAGAATGTTCAAGATTTCATTCAGAAAGAGGCATGCTGTTCACCAGCTTATCCTACCATAACTTAGACAGCGGAGGCAGGGAAGATGTCGAGGGGATGCTGAGGGAATGCTGCGCATGTGTTTTGGAAAGTAGATCATGATTCGGGGAAAAATGCGCTTAAATGATCTGTGCAGGGAGAGAGAAAGAGAGGGAGAGAGACAGAGAGAGAGTGAGAGAGAGAATAGACTCAGTAACGTATTTAGCCCACCACTGTATCCATGGCAACCAGGCGGCGAAGAGTGGTCCGCTGCTGAGGCCGTAGCCTGTGTGAATCATAACCCAAAAAACCTATACCGTTTACGTTAATCACACCTGCAAGATACCCCCTTCTCCACATGCACACACACACACACACACATGCATACAAACTGTTCATATTTCCTGACACATGTCTGCAGTCACATACATATACATTTATTTATATATATACACACAAAGCACAAGCATATATGTGCCAACAGGCACAACGCCATCATTCCAATTACACTGCTGTGTTACGTGCTACATGAGACTTTGCGACATTTTATTGCATACCTGCAATATTCTGAACAAAATACAGATTTGTTCAGATTATACCGTGTTCCGTAAGAAAAAAGATGAAAATACAGTATGTTTGGTTAGGATGTTTACATTACACACTGGTAAATTGTAACTATTAGACCCAGGCTTTCGGACATGAATGTCAAGGGAAAAAATAAGAAAAGAAAAACCCCAAAACGCTAATTTCTTCCAAACACCCTTTAGGTTTCTTAAAGTATGTTAGTACTAAGATACCAGCAATGCACATAAACTATTTGGGTGTTCTGTATTTAAAAACAGACCTTTAAAGCTTCTAAAAGAGTTTGCCCAGAGTTGCCCGGAGTTGCCATTACAAATTTCTATTTCTATCAACTGTCTAGAACATGGTTAGAGCACCTCTCATAGAGCTATTGTCATACCCTTCTGGACATCAGTCAAATCACGTCCTTTGTCCATGACAGTAGTTTTGTACTCTGCTGCAACTGACTGGTGTGCTTGCTTTTTTAAACATGCAGCAAACCCTGTCACGTGGCATCTGTGACATCCTGGGCTGAGTTCATTCCAAACTAGGGATGGTCATAATATTCTGATATGACTGTGACAGTGGGGGAAGGTAGTAGCATCTCAGAAACCGCTAACTTTGTGCGATGTTCTAGAGCCTGCGTAGTAAAGGTGTACCAAGAATGGACTACTCGAACATTGAGTGCCTCCCAGTGGCATAACAGTGGTGCCCCACAGGCCATTGATGCCAGAGGGGAATGACTCCGGTGAGTGGTACAGAACAGTCAACGTGCCACTGTGGAGCATTTAACCTGTATAATACCTTCTGTCACCTAATACAGTCCATGTCACAATGTCTTGCTAGTGTCAAGCGAGCCATAGGTGGTTATTATTATTATTAGGTCGGTATAATGTTCTGATATGACTGTGTATTTATGTGTGTTACTGGTATCTTACAGTGTACATACAATTAGGATCATATTGTCTGATTATATATATATATATATATTTATTTTTAAAGGGTGAAGCTCTGTGTTACCACTAAGGCTTAGGAGGCCCTGATGGTTCCCTGCTGTTAAAATAATTAATATAAATAAATAAATAAATAAATAAAGATTGATGCTTATTGCTGCATCATGTATTGTTATACATTGGCAGCGCTGGCCAATATTGATTTAATTTAGTGTCTTAGCAATTTCCAAATATATATCATAGTATATATAATATCAAGTATAGTAATATAGTATATATATTAGCAAGTTCACATTAAAAAGTACTTCCACATAGGGCTGTGATTGTATGGCATCAGTACAAGACTTTCTTATCCGCACCCTATGTTTACCCTATATTTACAATTAACAGCCAATATATTGTGCAAGTCTAATTCACAATAATACTGTGAATCACATAAAAGTTAATATTTTGCATATGGTATACATATAAGGCTCACACAATAGTATTTACACCTTGCATAAAAGGTACGGAGAGCATGTGTTGAATGTGTTGTCTATGACTTCTTTGTTTCGGCCTTTTCAATCTTCATTAAACATTCCAAGCAGTGTCTGTAATAATATAAGAAGAGCTTCGGTCAGCAGCCCTTAGGATAGTCATTGGTGGCCAAGTGGCATCCCAGGCCTTCAGTGCCAAATGCAAAGGCTTATCCATCAGTTCTGTGCATGTGACAGAGCAGCCTGACTTAGTAGTGGAGCCTCACACACTGTGTAGAAGCTTCCAGACTCTGGTCAACACAAACTGACAAGCGCTTTTTGTTATCAGAATGGGAGGACAATCGGGCTCTCAACAAAAGCACATAGCTCTGATAATCTCCAGTGGTCCTCGGCCTCGGTCCTGGAATACCACGGTGTTGGTTTTCCATATTTAGCGTTTAGCTTCCCTGTTCTGACACGGCCTGTTCATCTCAGGAAAGGCTTGTTAATTAGCTGATGAGTTTAAGAAGGTTGGTTGGGAGCAGTGATAACACTAAAATAAGAAGTGCAGAGGATTGAGAAAGGGTGTGTTAGTACATGCTGCACAACAGGTCACATGCTTGCGGTTAATGCTGTGGGTCAAAGGTGTGCTGCTGTTGCTGCAACTAGGGAGGAAAGCATAGAGGAAATCAGAAGGGAGTTGGTTTAAAGGGGGCAATGCCGGTGTTTCAACCCTAACAAGTTAGTTTTTACTGAAGATGACAGCAGTATATGGGGTAATTTACTATGAAGTAGTATTAGTGTTTCTCACTTCTAGCTCATTGTAATAAGTGGATAAACTCTCATAAGTGAAAGAGATAGTCTTTTGCTGTGATTTGAATTTGAGGAAACATTATTGCCTGCAGTTGTTGTTGTATGGAAAGATATGAACAAAATGTAAATTGAGTGTAAATGTAATCCATTGCACAACACACAACGTAATAAATATGTAAACAGACATTTTAACCATTCTGAAAATGGACTAAAACTAAAGAAAAACTAAAGGGATGCCTGCCCCCTGCTGTCGTGTGCTGCTCTGGCTCTGCTGCTGTTTATTGGAATACTGAGATGACTCCTGTTCTCCGTGCTGTGGGGTCAGCATGTCTTAATGCTCTTAGTGGCATTTTACAAAAAGGGCAGGCCGGTTGCCATGCTCTCTAATGAGATTTACTCAGTGACTTGTCTGTCATTACACAAATATCCACTCCCATCTGGAACAGCGAGCCGAATATCATTTTGAGCCCACAGGAAAAAGACTAACAGTTACTGTGCCCATTTGAAGAAGTTCCTTTGTGGCCCGCGCTGTGCGTTATCCTGTGTGACTGATATGTGTATGCTTGCCTGTCGTGGTTCTTGACTCCAAGCCTGGCCTCTGATTACCAGTGCACCGGTACTGCAGAATGTGCACAGCTTACTGTTTTCACATTTTGCCAAGAGGATTTCAAAGGACTGCCCTGCGTCTAGTTGGGGGAGATGGCATTAAATCCAGTTGACTGTTCTCACCACTATGATTTAAAACATGTTCTCTCTATCTGTATAAATGGACAGAAGTTCAGACAAAACTGAAGCTATGTGATGGCTAATGCAGTTTTTAGCTATGCAGCATACTTTTTTAATGTGTGTGTGTGTTCCCCTAACTGTAAAAAGAATACTCTTTCTGTCCAGTCTTAGTTGGTTGAAAGAAGCTAGGTTGATGTTTGAGTGTGTTGGTTCATGTAGACTGAAATTAGGAAGTCAGCATTTCAGTAAATGTGAAGGTCAGAGGTGAACTAACCCTGGGCCTTTCCCCAGACAAGTGCTGGTCTAGCACAATTCTGAAGGGGGAAAGGGTGAAATGATCAATATGAAAACCTAAATGATGGTGTGTGTGTGGGGGGGAGGGTAGAAGAGGATTAGCCATGGCTTAGACAGCAGATGCACTACAAAGACCTGCTAAAGGTTAACTGTGTTTGATCAGATGGGGACAGTGTGGAAATAGATAGGTGTACTTTTTCTCTGCTATTTCTGTGCTAGAAATTGGCTCCTATAGTGACTCATCACTGCACAACCACCATGCTCAAGTGATGCACCATGCTTAAATGCTGCCTAAGACTCTTCTTATTCATCCTTGTGTGTGTGTGTGTACATGTGTGTGTTGGTAAGTGCTTTTAAAGAATGCTCAGAAGAAAAAGTTTATTGTAATAAACCCTGCTACACAGCATTACCATTACCATGCCATGAACATGTCATATCCTGTCATGACACATTGTATCTGAATATAACAGTGTCTTGTTACCATTACCAGCAATTGCCATGACAGGTACTATAATGTTTGATGTCATGACTTTTACAGAACCAAGATTCCCAGTCCAGAGAGCCCCTGCCCTTCTCTAACAATCCACTTCAGCTCAGGAGGAGCTTTTTAATTAGCTGATTAGTTGGATTAGGTTTGTTAGAGCAGAGAAAGGTATGCATATCTCGAGCACTCCAAGGCTAGGGATGACATGCAACGTTAAGTAACACTTTACTTAATCCCAAGCTACATAAAAATGCAAGTGTAAACACACCCAAGACTCATTTGAACCAGATACAAATCCGATCACTCAGCCCCCTTCAGGAAGTGTTCCAAAACACATTCGAGCCACGTGTTGTAGGAGTGTAGACTCATTCATCTCTCCAAGATACATTCAACAACCAAAACCCCTCCCAGTAAAGCCAAAACACCAGGAATAATTGCCACTCAGTGAGTGAAATTGCATATTCTGCCCCACACAGTGGTCAGATTTTAGTCTGACTAACCGGAGACACATTTGACTACAGTGTGTAAATGCATGTAGGGTCGATGTCACATGATAATATATGATAACATGTTATATACGTTAAAATGTTAGCCAATATTGTTATGAAGAAAAATCACATCACAGTGAGCTTTATATTATGTGTTCTGTATCATGACAAATGTCTTGTCAAGTGTCATGATATTATATTGGGATCCTCTGCCATAGGTTAAATGAATGGTATGTGTTCTGTGTGAGTGCTGTTTTATGTTTAATGACGTGTTAAACTGCTAATAACTGGCCTCAGTCCTGTCCTATATCACTCCTATCATGTCAGTCCTGTTTGCCTCTGTTGTGGATCTCCTGGGTTTGTTGACTCATTCTACACCTTTCTACCACACTTTTCTGCACATGGCCAGCTTTGCTGTCTGTGCTTCCCATCTGGGCTTCAGGCTCAGTATGGATGGCACTACTTAAGGAAATCCTTAAGTATGTTGATTTGCAGGAGTGGATGAAGCTCTGTGCTACTTCTGCAAGTGCTGATCTGCTTAAAGAACTGAGTCACAATATTTTGCAAAACCTCCACAACACTTTCAGTGTGAGATTTGCAGACTGAATGTTCCTCTGGTATTTTACTTGTAGCTCATGAACCCAAAATTATTTTAAATCACAGTAAGGATTATTAATATGCTTTCTTTCTTTAACACAAGCTCAAAATCATGGGTACTCAGCAACTGTTGAGGGAAGACGGGAGATCACTTTGATTTTTATCATAGGTCTCCCTTTTTATTACTACCTCCATCTCTCGAGCCTTCTCGTTCTTCTGCAGTAGTACAACAAGCAGCACTAATTCATCTGCCAGTTCTTCAGGGCAGGCCTGACAGATACCGCAGCCTCATTTTTGCGTTACTTTATATGAGTTCTCTCGTGCCGCGTTGTTGCCGTGCCGTTAACTGGTCGTCATGGCAACAGCTCTCTCCAGCAGTGATAGGTGGTCTGAGAGAAATCCTGCACTTCCGCTTGCTCTGCAGGAGAAGCATTCCTGAGACCGCATGTCTCAGCCAGAGCCTCCGAGAGCAGCTTAATTAACTCAGCCGGTGTGTTTTGCGAGCCGTGCGAGAGAACTGCCAGTCGTGGGAACGGATGACGGAGCTCGTAAAACGCCCGCCAGTTGTTTGGTTAGCGGAGAGGCTCTGAGATAGAGGCCTCGAGTAACCTCCCCAGCCGATAAGGAGCAGAGAATGGTGGTAGGAGTGTGCTCTCAAAATGACACATTCTTTCCTTGACTAATCTAACAGACCCTTCAAGTGGTCAGCAATTAGATTAGAGAGGCATGCATCAACTCTAACAGAGAGAGAGAGAGAGAGAGAGAGAGAGAGAGGGAGCGAGACAGAGAATAAATATTCTTCAGGGATGACTTGGGCCTGCTTGGAGTGTGATTAAGAGACAAGAAGACTGATAGTAAAGGAAAGATCAAGAGAAGGGGTGGAGATGTGAGAAAGAAGAGGGAGGACGAGAGACTTGAGAGAGTGAATCAGGGCATGCTGATGAAGAGCACTAGTGAAAGGCTGAGAGTTTTATCCTCCTGCATTAGCTTCATCCTGAGAAGCCTGATCAGTTTTCTGCAGCTGCTGGGTCTGGACGTGTGAGGAGGCACCATTTTGGCATCTAAAGGCCTAATGACCTTGACAGTGGTGATCTGGTTGCATCTTGGTTTAGGAAGGAGAACAAAAAAGGGTGCTTGTGACAGTCCTTTGCTGTATTTACCTCGTGGCTAATATAGGCATTGTACCTATGTTACATGGACACTTTTTAAAAGACCATAGAGAAGACTTTTCCATAGGACCACGCTTGCCCTTGGTTAGGCTTCAAAGTGCTTTGTAGCTAATTAATCAAACTTTTATAATGCAGACAATTCTGGGTAATGTTCGTAACCTTGAATAATTGTGAAAAAATGTTTTTACTGGCTTATAGAGGAATTCCACCAAATATTAAAAATGCCTACATGGAAAGAAAGGGTGGAAAGAATGCTGCACTGCACGTGGTCTGGGGAGTTTACACTACTTTTCAAAAGCTGCTTTGAGGCTGTGCATCTTAATGGTACTAAGCTACAACTGTCAGTCAGCATTGTTAGCAAGATGCTGTATGTTAATGTGGCAGAAAGTTTATTTATGACTATTAACTACCCAATTAGGCTCTTCTTGCAAAACCAGGCTTAACCTAATAAAAGCGTATTTGAATATGATGATTTTAATCCATGAGAACTGCAATCAATAACAGTTCTGCCATTTCAGAACTGTGCCACTGTGATTGGTCAGCACAGAAACAAATGCTCCCATCCGTTTACGCTCCTTTGAATTTCTATTTTTTATTGAATATGAACCAAAGCGCTCAGTACAGAACACCAGCAGAGCTCATATAGAGTGCCTAAAGGTGCCAAAATCAGTGTGCAAAACACATCCTACCACTAAAAAAAGGACTGGAAATAAATTATATGGTAAAAGGATTGGGACACCTGCTAATTTATTGTTTTTCCGTAATCTGTGGTATTATAAAAAGAGTAACTGGTTTCTATTAGATTTTGGAGCATTGCTGTGAGGATTCGTGAGGATTGCATTTAGTAACAAGAGTGCTGGAAGAGTCAGGATTTGTTTTGTAGACATTGTGGCCTATCACCGCTTCTGTAAACACAGTTCAGGCAGTACGTTTCTGTACGTTTACTGTTTACATTTGTTCAACACACAAAACCGAATGACTGAATGACTTTCTCTCAACAACTGAATTAAACAGTCATTTTGAATAATCAGTGGACTTGCCCTTTAACCCCATAAAAAGCTTACGGCCCGCTGGCGGGGCAAACGTGTTTTTACAAACTTCTATTACTAGAGAGTAGCCAATTTCTGAATAATACGCCTTAGTGTGTAAAAAGCCTTGGAGTGTTAAAGGGTTGAGCTTAAGGTATGGAATAAGAACTGTGGTGCTTTTTATGCTGCTAACTGTCTAGCTCTTGACTTGCTAACTAGCAAGCTTTTAGTCATTAATGTTAAGTCAAATGTCCATCCTTGCAAATTCCCACACAAACTTCACTTGAGCTACAGTAGAACAAAACTTGCTTCATTATGTGTCCATATCTGTGCTCACCACTATCAGCTGATCTACTGCAGGCCATACAATTATCAAAATGTTCCACCTCCAATGCTCAATCCGTTAGTGAGTATTCATGTGCATGGGTGAATGTGCATGTTCTTGAAGACGTACAGATAATGCATGCATGAGTAAGCATTATAAGTTACAGGAACCTGGCATGTGCGAAGAAGCTCAGCCCGTTAAACATTAGCTGCCCTTATGTAAGAAGTTTAATCACTGAGTGACATTTGTGACAAGCAAGTGTGATTTACGAACAATAAAGAAGTGCGTGAGGGAGTGGGCGGGTGAGTGAGGGGGTTAGCACCTCTCCATGTGCCTGTAATAGACAGAGCATCTTGGCTAACAAGCCCTATGGTTCACTCTACACACCTCCAGCACAATGCTCCACTCACACCTACACACTGTGTTCCGTCACCCGCGGTGTGGGCTTTGGCCGGTAGAAAAACACTTCAGCGTTATATAAGTCAGGCAGGTTGAGGCTCTTGGTGTTCGTGTTCTGTCCGTTGGTGTTCAGTATGAAAGTGTTCTGCCTTGGTAGTCTGACTGAGCATTTGATTTAGATAACGACGAAACAGACTCAGGTATCCATCTAAGCAGATGTTAAGTATGACCTGGACCTTTCATTTATTACATTTACATGTATGTCGTTTAGGTGATGCTCTTATCCAGAGCGACAAGGTTATCTCACAGAGGTGGGCCAACGGAATGATAGGAGTCTTGCCCAAGGACTTATTAGTGTAGTGCAGAACCAAACCAGGAATCAAACCCCCAGTGGTCTTCAACCACTTTTCTTTCTGAAAAGTACTTTCTCATTACTTTACCCATTAAATATAAAGAGCCTGTATGTGGACCCACTCTTTCATTCTTAATGTGATTATGACCACTTTTAAAATCGCTATTCAAATAATAGGTATAGGTATAGGAATATGTACGCTTAAAAACACAGAGCATGATAAAATTTTTACTGTTAACAGGAAATCAAAACAAGGGTTATCATATCATTACAGAGATTGACTGAAGTCTGAATCAGTAAAATGCATTGTGTGGTTGGGTGGAATGGGATGGAATGGGTGTGGGTGGAGGTTAAAGGGGGTAGTATAGCATTGTTTCCTGATTGTTATTGTTATTGTTAAAATCATTGTGCTAGTCGATGCTTAAAAGCAAAAGCCTCCTATTAATAAAATATCTGAAATTCACATTCTCTGGTTGCTTATAACTATCACTTGCTTAGCAAACGTCTTTTTCTGCAGAGCAAACGTCATCGGCTCCAGACAGTTCCGCTGTCTGTTGCTTAGTTAGACTCACAATGCATTTTGTTTATATATATTTACTATAGATTACAAGTGCATTCTAAAAAATTATAGTACTCTCGTCGTGTTCATGTCTTATCGTAATCATGTTTCCACAATTCGTCCACAGTCAAAAGGCATTGATAATAAGACCTGATATAAGGCTGAGCAATTATTAGAAAATGTATTAAAACTTATAATAATAATAATCCTGTCCATGTTTTTTATTTTTTTTATTTATTCTGTTAATACTTTCCCTACTGTGTGTGTCGATGTACTGTTGTCTTAAAAACATACTACTGTGTGTGTAGTCACATGACTTCCCAACATAAAATGGATGGAATTCCCCTTTAACATATCATTTTTGTGCTAATACAACATACTTTATATATACTTTATATAAAATACCCATCTTATTTCGCAACGTATCTCTGATGCAAACTGCATAATTAGTACAATGTATATGTTAAACATAGGAGCACAGCCTATATTAAATAAGATAACACGTTAGTTTGTGTTAAAAACAACACAACAATCTGTTATCTTTAATGCGACACCCTATGTGTTGGTTTTGAACACATCTGTTTCAGGCTGTTGTACATTATGAGAGGGCTCATGCTGATGAAGCGTGTTGTCTGTGCTCTCCTCTACAGTGGCCCATCCTCAGGAACCCCATCACCCCCCAGAGAAGCTGGTGATCCAGTGTTACAAGTGTGGGGAGCCATGCAAGGGAGAGGTGCTGCGTGTGCAGTCCAGGCATTTTCACATCAAGTGCTTCACCTGCAAAGGTAAGAACATCTGTTCCTACACCTGCACCAGCTCAGCACAGCAATAGTGTATCAGAGAACGTGGTACATGGTATTAGGGCAGACTCTGAAGTGTGATGTCTTAAGGGTTCTCCAGGAGGAGGAGTGTCAAACAAGGTTGCATGACTGTGATGGGAGTGAGGCTTCACCTGCTGCAGCACGGGAGGAGCTTCATAATTAGCTGGGTGAATTAGAGAATACAGTGTTACAGCTGAAAATAAATCTGAAGTGTGTTGTCTGAGGGTTATCCAGGGTGGGGAACATTAATCAAGGTTGCGTGACAGTGAGGGGGCGAAGTGTTATGAATGACACTGATGGCTCTGATGTGCTCCTCAGGTCATAAGTGAGTGGCAAGGTGAAGGAAAATGGATGTACCCCACTTGTGCATTTGAGGGTGCAGTTTTTATTTCCTGTGTTCAATCAAAGAAGACAAGAAGGAGAGGAGGGCTTTTGGAGTCAGGCAGTTTAATTCTCTTAAATTTAAAGTTTTAACAAGGTTTAAAGCTACACCACTCCCCCTCCTTGCAGCCTGAGTAATTTCATCAGGCTGAACACTCACACACATACCACATTCATGCCCTGTGCACAGTTAACTCAAGAACTGGACTTTGGATTTTTCCCATCATTTTACCTGTGAACTGCTAATCGATTATTGTTGGACTGGAAATCATTCATCATTTGGAATTTGGGTGAGTCCTTTTTATGCTACTGGACTTACATGAGAAGGATTAAGCATTAGCCAGTCGCTGTGTATAAAAATGGGTTGGTTTGGTATCATACTCTCAGCGTCCTCCATGCTTGTCCAGCAGAGCATCTAGTTTCTAAGAGAGAATGTGAGATTTATTCCAAATTATATCTTGCTAGGCAGAGAGAGCATTCACTCATTTCCCTCTGAGAACTCAAGAGACTCAAAGAGCCAAATCATCTTACAGAAAATGTTCTGGTTATCATAAATTCATTTTGCGAATCTATCAAAGTTTTAGGGACTGCTTTAATGTACAGTGTACTCTGCTTTGCAGGCATCCCAGCAGCCCTTGCCAACGCAGTTATAACAACAGCAGAACCAGTTCCTGACTATAGACATGGCCTAAGTCTATAAATCTCAGAATTCAGATGGTAGTGATCTTAGATCCAGTTACTAGACACATATTAAGTGCTCTAAAGCACTCAGAGTTCTCTCAGATTCCCTCTATTCCCCCAGCCTGACAACAGAGCTACCTTGTGGTTCTACATGACTTCTAATTACTGATAGTTCTTTACTGACTGAACAATAAGCACAGTTTTTTAAAGCAGCCTGATGCACGACTTGGTATTTTTTGCTACAAGTGGGAAGTGTAATTCACTTTTACGCCACTGTAGAGAATACAAATCATGCTTTAAAGCCCCCCTCAAACACACTTTATACATGCATTTCTGGACAAGCTGAGAGATACAGAACTGGCATTAAAAGTTAAAGAAGAATGTGGACTGACGAGGTAGAGCAACATTACAAGATTGTACACAAATATGATGTGGGGTGTGCAGTCTTGTGCCCATTGCACCTCAGTTACATCGTGTAGTAGCAGTGGGTGGCAATGACAAGTACACCATTCCTACTGTTACAAGTCAGTGGAGCATCAAAATCATTCTAAAGCTGTTTTGAGGTTAAGAAAACATAATATTGCTTTAAACTTGAGTTCTGTTTTATCACAGAAGCAGAGTGAGGTCTTCAGAATTGCATTACATTTCTCAGGAACCTTGATAGATGGGATTTGTCATTACTCCCTGAGTTTTTTATATAAACTCTACATGAGCTCTACATGGTACTAAAAGTGATGTTAAAAAGTGTTTTAAAAGGCTCCTGGGTGGCACAGACATCTAAATGCTGGCCCTGACATTGGGAAATTGCAGGTTCAATTCCCTATACTGCCATGCATGACAAGGGGTCCTGCAGTATAATTGGCCTTGGTCTCAAAGGCCCTTCCTCTCCCCATGTGATGCTAGCCTGTATGAGTGTATGTTTTCTGACTTTTTAAAAGAAAACATTGGAAATAATCAAAGGGGGGTGCTAGAGAACCAGATAATTGGGTAAAAAACCCATGTATGTATTCAAATGGTTATTTGTTATGTCCTGGTTCTCTATGAAACCATTAACTTTACTAAAGAACCCTTGATGAAACCCTCTATTGGATTGTAGTTTAGCATAAGCAGTTCCACCATCATCAACCAGCACACAACTGGTGCTGGTTCTTTTTTAGATCAAGCGAAAGAAGAGAATTGTGCTAGATCTGACATCTAAAAGTCCAAACACAAAGGTTTATACTACAGTAAGCTTCATGTTTGTAGCTCCTAACAACCTACAGTTGTATAAAACACATCATATGACTTGTTGCATCCTCTGGAACGTATCCCATGAATTGAATTAGGCCAAGGGGTCAGTCTTATTTCTACTGGAGCTCAGAGCTAGCACCAGGGCTTCAGTCACATGATGTCAGTTTACTACTAGGAACTTGACCATAGCCTGTCTGTGGGAAGTGTTTTTGACATTTGCATTTACCTCAAACTAAATTAACCTCAAATTTTTAAGGCTTACTTGATCTATTCGTCTTTCCATGAAAGACAGAGATAATTAAGATTTTGCTTGCCAGAGACATATTCTTAATGGTATGAAGAATCCTTACCGCTATTCTGAGATTAAATTTAAAAGTTAGACTAGAAATATGCATTATTACAGCATTCAGATGTTTGATTGAATGCTTGGATGAGGAATGTGATTCCAGACCTTTACTCATAACACATATCTTGTACTTGAGAAGTACACAGCAGCTGCTGTGCCCATTTGATTTCTAATGTGAACATGACTGTCCTCGATGCTGCACAATGAATTATTTATAGAAGCTGTAAGGAACGCCTGCGTGTCTTCTCATGGTAAATCACCGCAGTCCACAAGAATGGCTAAAAGATGAGCAGTACTGGGCTGGGCCTAATTAGGCCAGAGAACTTTAGTGTGCCTTAAATAAATCCATAATCTTTCTACTCGTCCTTATGTTTAGCTCCATTCCTGGAAAGCAGGATGCAAGCGCAGGAGTTACATAAGGTCTAATATAATTGTGTCTGGAAATACCTGGCTGCAGTGAAAGTACAGTTAAGGTTTGCCAGCACCTGAGTTTTTGCCACACGGCTTGAGTCTATGTCTGAGTTCAGAGCCAGCAGACTGTGTTTTGTCTTTGCTGTCCTATTAACAGCAGTTGTTAAGTTAGAGTAAATTTATGTTGTCTGTCCCAGATAAAAATTATGAATTTAGACCAATTGTAGAGAGTCTGTGAACAACAATAACCTGTATAGCAACAAGGAGCTGATTGGAGGCCAACTTATGATGCATTTATCTTACATTCTGCTCCATAAGCATTTTGGGTATCGGCAGATTTGTTGTACCATTGCCTCTGTAGGCTACCACATTAAAGCAATTAAGATGTGATTGGAGTGTTGACGTTCAGCTTTAATTTTACAGACTTAATCAGATTAGACTGCTAGACAACATTCAAAAAAACATCTGCACAGTTCAGGAACAAGATTCTTTGGATAGACGAAACCAGAATTAACTTGATTATGGAAAATAAAAAGAAGAGTTCATGGTGGAGGCACTGTTATGACATGGGCATCTATTGCTGCCAGTGGAGTTTGGCCACTGGTGTATATTGAGGATGAGACTGCTGATAGAAGTAGGAGGGTGAATTCTGCAGTTTATAGAGATATACTTTCTGCTTAAATTCAGTCAAATGCTTCAAGGTGCAGATGGAGAATGACCCAAAACATACAACGAAAGCAATCCAAGAGGTTCTTAAGGCAAAGTATTGAAATGTTCTGAAATCTAAGTTGTGAGTCAGACACCTCACCCACAAACAAGCAGCAACTGGGGGGGCTGTGAAGTATTGCAAGGAAAGTAAACTCAGCATTTGGTGATGTCCATTGCTTCTTGACTTATATTTTAATTATTAACAGTATATTTAATATTTTTGTTCAATATTTATGTTTACAAATGACCAGTCACTGTCCAAATACTTATGGGCCTGACTGTATATTAGGAATGGATTGAAAAGTCATTTTAGCAAATGCTGAATTAAAAACATCTGTGTGTCATTTAGAGGTGTAAGACGGGGTATCAAAGTATCGCAGTGTAATGTTTTGCAATACTGTATCGATTCTCAGAAACACAGCCGTGTTGACAGTGCAATCTAAAGACAGTGTTTTCTTCAGATTGATCTTACTGTTCTGACTTCATAAAAAGTAGGTTTCTTTTTCTCAGAATTTATGCATAGGGTGGGGTGCTCTCTTAAAATGTTGAAAATAGAAAAATGAAAATAGCTAGCCTTAACTGTAACCGTATCGCAATATATCATATATCGTAACCCATGTATCGTGATGTGCATCAAATCGCCAGGTTCTTGCCAATACACAGTCTTAGTGTCATAGCCTTTTAGCCGACATGATACTACTGTTTTGTTGGTGCATTGTGTCTGCTCCACCTTGTGTGTAATTAAAAAAAAGTAAAAAAAACATGCATATCATGCTTGAATATGGTTATCAAGTATGATGTTATGTTTTTTGCCATATCATTCACCCTTACCAGTAAGTAACCCTTACCAGCGTGTGCCTTAGCCATATGTCTGTCTACTCCCCCCATTCATTCCCCTTCAGTGTCTCACTCTTCTGTCCCTCTACATTTGCCAGCACCACCCACCCCACTTTGTGAATGCTGTGTCAGTCAGAGCGGCTCTGTGCTATTTTCAGCATAGTCTCCGGGAGCCGTTAAAGCACTGTGTGCCTGGAAATAGCTCTGCTGATCTCCACTGGGACAGAGATCACAGCCAGGGATGGGTCCGTACACCTCTGCAGAGTGTGTATATATGTGTATGTGTGCGTGTTTGTGTGCCTATGTGTCTGTGGGCCTGTTTGTGTGTGCATGCGAGTGTCCTGAGGGGGCGGGCTACGCTGTTGCGCCAGGAATCACAGCCACTCAGCAGCTGTGGATTTACACTAACGAGGAGTGGCAGACCACCATAGGGGTCAAAGGCTGCATACCCTTAGAGGTTATTTCAAGATGTCATTCTCACAGCCTTCCCACAGGATGCTGTTACAAGCCTCAAGATGAATTGTTTGAGCTTTTAATTTAGTTCATTTAGCTTGTCGTCATTGTTGTAACAAAATTCCATACGTCCAACATATTAAGAGAGAACTTTTGTTCATAATAAAATGACTTAATACTTGGGCCATTTATATTGGTCCATTTATTATTGATAATATTTGCACAGTATTTGAAATGAATAAATGAATAAAATATATATCATTTTTATTTCATTTAATTATTTTTACATTTAAAAAGTTTAAAGGTTTCATACGTAAGCATTGACTTATTCCTTAGCATTAGAAAAATAAGCAAGTCACAGCTGATAAAGTTACCGTTCTCATAGCTCTTGATTTATGAGGTGGTAACGAGACTTATGAAATGCATGTGCGCTGAACCACAGCGTATGCGGTTCACGTTTTAGAGTGAATGAAAGTGTGCTTTATCAGGAAGGAAGAGGAGGCTGCATTACTCGCTGTCATACCCAGGTCAGCCTGAGTGTGGGTAATATAAGATTAATGCATTCACAGTCCACTGGCCATGGGATTGGTAGGAAGAGACGGCACCATTCCAATACTCATTGTTGGTATTGGGCAGGTGCCATCGGGAGAAAATAAAGTTCTGTACCAGTTCTTGCATGGAATTTCACAGGATTGCTGGTAGCACAGGTGCACATGCACCACCCTCCTAATTTTATTAGACCTCACATGCCCCCACTTTTTATACAAACTGGCTATGCTGTTCTACATGGCTTCTGTGAGCCATTGCTGTGCTGTAAACAATCTAGTCAGAGCAAAGCTCACCACACTATTCACGTTTCAATTTGAGGCCAAAGACTGTGACACTTAAAGTAACACTATGTAGCATTTGTAGCTCAAAATAGCAGCTTCAGAATTATGCTGATGCTCCACTGACTGTAATAGGGAGAATAGGTTCGCTGACATTACTGCTCCGGGTCATGTTTGTGTAAAACCCTCTAATATTAACACATCAGTCCCCATGCTTCTTTCCTTTTCAGTGGCGGTTCTGTATCTCTCAGCTTGTCCAAAAAAGGTGTGTCCTTTAGTGGTGGTTCAAATCATGAATTCCACTTTCCAACTGTAGGGGGAGCCCAGGAGCAAAAAATACCAATCCTTTATGATGCTGCTTTAATTTGGAGCAGGTTATCTCTGCTATTAAACATGGTGGTGAGTCATTTTGGGCCCTTATAATAGTCAGTAGTCTCCCCCACAATGATTCCAGCCGACAAGTGTTTCATATTGACATCATGACATTTTGACCTGATCAGTTAACATCCCACACCCACCCCCCATAGAAAATTCCCACCTTTACCTCCATCCTCACTCAGAATCAGGCTGAATGTTTTGTGTTGGTGGTGATAATGAAGGTGGTGTTTTGTAGGAGGGCTGATAAGCACATGCATTCTGTACAAAAATAGTTGAGTGGATTTTTCTGGCAGCTGTCGCTGTCACAGTCACTTACACCAGTGCTCCTCCCATTTTACAGATTTCACAAACACACACACACACACACATATGCAGCACCTGTTAGTAGTGACAAATAATACACACACACATAGACGTCAGTGTCCTCTGTACCTCATCTCAGTCTGACACACTGGACTGGACTGTTGTAAAAAATGTTGTGGCTCATAGTAAAATAAGCCATTAAAAGCGACCACAAACTTCACATTATATCACCAGGTTGCCATGGATGCATGTTACAAATATATGTGTGTGTGTGTATGTGTGTGTATGTGTGTGTGTGTGGTCAGCTTTCACAATAGTTTCTTCAGAAGTTGCCTTAACTGTTTTAATGTGCAATTGCCGAAAGCCTGTAATACTGTGGCTTCAAAGAGGCGGCAGGGAGGAGCACTCTTCATGAGTCTAACCAAGGGTCACCCTGAGGTTCTCCTCTAAACAGCCATGTGCTAGAGCCATTTCCAGGCCCTGAATAGATCTTCTTCCTGATCACACAGGTTCCTCCCTCAAAACGTTAACCATATATAGGAACTTCAAGAACTGGTCTAGTGGTTGGATTTTATGACAAGGATGCACTGTATTGTATGTGTTAGCTTAAAGATAATGATGCATCTTACACATGAGCTTCGAGTTAGAAAAAACAACAGCTGAGAAATATTTCTCAATGGCAAAAGAACCTTCAGGTCCAGAAAATAAAAATCCTCCTTAACTACCTGGCTTCTTTAATTAGCTCAAACCAAAAGGTCATTGATGGATTTCAGAACCATTAGTAGGTACACACTTGAAGATATAGGTAGCAAAAGAGGTTCTTTGGAGTGACTGCCTAAAAGAACCATCTCACAGCAGACCCTTTCAGTGGATGCTTCTTTACGGAATACATAAATGAGTATAAAGTGAAAGTGTAAAGAAAAGTGTTTAAATAACCTCAATATTATATAAAGGACCTTTATAACTCTAACCATACATCCAAGCCAAGGACATTTAGGAACATTCATTTGGAAAAGTTTAAGACAGTAGGTGGCTGATCAATTATATGAACAGAAATCTGGATTCAAAGGCCTCTGTCTACATGACCAAAACCCCTCAATATCCTCTTTAAGTGCCCTGTTTATAATGACCTCAAATTCATGATATTTGTCTATTTTATATGCAAAATATACACAGATTTACTTGCCTTTTGTTTAAACTTTAACTTTGTATCTTTGTTTCACCGTGCTCACTTCACTTTGGACAGTTAACACTTATGGTCAGTTCACCCAGAGTTTGATTTTTACAGGCCAAAAAGGCAACACACCTTTATTATTTGAAAACAAACACACCTTTATTGATGATTCACAGGGTTTGAAACTAATGGACTGTGAAGTTGCGTAAATGTTGCAGTCATAGCCTTATGTATTTATAGCGCTGTGCGGTCGCGTTAAAAACAGCCTTACCAATCAAAGCTTGTCATGGTTGCAGACCAAACAAATGAGCATCAAGACAGTGGCAGAACAGCTTGTCTTGTTTGTAGCAGAACACAAAAGCTTATAGTAAGCAGCACTACATGCGGTGCATAGGGGATGGTGAATGAGCAGCGAATTTACAGAGAATGTAAATGATAAAGTTTGTCTTGGTGCATCATAGCAAAGTCCTTCTTTGCAATGCCGCCGAGCAGTTACTTTCAGACATACGAGTAAACATCGTCACTGATAAAATCTGACAAAAGCCTCATGAATAGTTTGTAGCATTTGGCTCACAAATGCATGATTTTTTGGCTTGTTCTGGCTACTGCGCCTGTGCAGATCTCCACATCATAGGGGGAGGGTGGTTTCCTCCGCTGTAAATTTGCTCATTTTCTTGAAAGGCAGGACTTTCTGGTAACATACGTCATGTTGAGCGTTATGAGAACTCCCATTGGTATTTCAACCAGTGGTCAGTCCCCTCATTTATAATGTAATCTGATCATGTTCTGTTCATCTTCTCAAAGACCTGCAAACTATCTTGCCTCACTAATGACCACCTATGGAAATTATTAACGTGAGCAAAAGCGGATAGGGAGCAGAGAAAAAGGAAGAGTGGAAAATTGAGAGCCTATCCTGTGTCTATCCTCTTTTACAGAGCACAGAAGACAAAAGACGCATCAGACTTGATGTGAAGGTTCCACTATTTTAAAAATTGCATCTGTTGTTTTTGTCCGAAAAAAAAAAGTTCTTCTTTGCCAATTTTTCCCAGGCCGCAAGTCATAGTTTGCCTTACCTTTACATATTCATGTTTACATTTATTGGGCAGAAGCTCATGCCCAGAAAAACTTACAATTGTGCAACTTTCAGTGTAATAAAGGTGCAATATTAATATATATTAATTATAAATATACTGCTTTATATTAGTTGAACCCCAGAACAAACACAGCATGACAAACTTGCCCCCATTAAACCTATTTACTTAACCGACATGGCCTGTCACACCAAGTCTGCCATCAAAAAACAGCCCGATTCTGAAAGCTCAGCTGTAAGAATGTCTTGGTGAGTGTTTGATGCATGTTTGTGAGTTCCACACAGCAGACCGGAGCCTGTTAGCATTGCTGTGAGGCTAACAGCCCCCAAAGTCAGCGGAGAGCCATCGAGGCTAATCGAGTTGGACAGGCCTATCACGCTGTTGCGTTGCATTGTGGTGATGATGATGTTGCTAGCTCCACATGGATAATGAAGGGGCTTTGAAAGCCAAGGTGCATGCCAAGAGTCCTCCAATGCCAAGGGCCTTATTTAGGCTTCATTTTGTCTGCTTCACTGGTTGACCACAAAGGATGGGAAAGTGCATCAGGATAAAACAGTATTACAGTTAAGAGCTACGCATTTACACTCTTTACCTCCCTTTCGGGCAAGTGTGACCACTAAGACAGCTACAGTCTTAGCTTTAAATGAGAGGAGGCATCAAAGGCTATTCTGGCATGCAGTTGGACTAATTGTGGCATACAGGGAGTGATTAGAAACAAAGCTTCTTTCCACATATTCCCACATGTCTGTGTTTCCGGTCTACGAGTTAACATGGCATTCACAGGAAGGGTGGACGACATATATTATTTTTTTATCATTATAAAATAGCATAAATAAGAAATAACAGGCTTTTTCTGAGCATCTAGTGGGTATCATCTGTACATCTAGACTATTAAATATGTAAAAATAAACAAAACAATAATTGCTTAATCTGCACAATAGCAAGCATTATGTGGGCTGGTGATGGATAATATGATGTACTCACAGTTTAAATAAGCTGTTGTTATGTTGCAGTGTTGTTTGGCTGGTGCATTTTGTCAGTTTTAAATATTTTTGAAAATATGTGTATCATACTAAGGATGCACCAATATGAGAATTGTGGGCCAATAGCCAATGGCGATATTTTTCACGTACCTTACTGTTACATACACATTTATAAACCGGACAACTTACAACCATGCTTACATCTATCTTGATGAAGTGTTACAGAGAAATATGTAACTTCTGTGGAGTTAAAGAGTGCATATCTATACATTCTGGAGTCCAATAATTAAATTATGTGTTCAAATGTTTGTGGACACCCCTTCTAATAAATGTATTCAGCTACTTTAAGTTGTACTCATTGCTGCCACAGAGGTGCAGGTGCGCGCACACACACACACACACACACACACACACACACACACACACACACAGCTTGTCTAGTCCCAGCAGAAATGTATTGCCAATATAATAGTAGTGGGTGCAACTAGAAGTAGCTCAATATATTCATTAGAAAGGATGTCCATAAACATTTGGACATGTAACATGATGTAATATCATCATGTAAAATAATGTCATATCAAATCATCACACCAAAATATTTTTTTGTGCCTATAATAACGTATACATGTCCTGAAGCATCATGATGTTATAGGACTGCCATATCACCCACCCTTAATTCATACAGAGGTGCAGAAGTAGCACAGAGTGGTGCAGCAGAGCTTAGGGAAGTACCAGCAATCTGGGGAAATCCAGTGAAATATTAATGAAGTGTGTGAAAGCTTGTATAACACACAGCAAATGAGCAGCAGGAGACCCATCGCTGCACTAACTCCGAGCAGGGAGACGGCAGAGAGCACACCAAGTGATGGTAGTGGAACACAGAGCTGCTCTGCCACTGCCCTGTTGTTCTAGTTTCTGTCCCCTGGTGCTAATGAATCCTTTACTTTCTCTCTGGCGGGAGTTCCTGGAAGCTTTTGTGTGGAAGTGGACGTTACACTGTGATGGGTCTGTGATTGCTCAGTGAAATGACAGACTGAACTGACCCTGAAGTGAGAGAGGACCCCAGCGCAGAACACAGGAGCACTGTCACACTTCCATCACCACGCATTCTGAGTGACTGCCTCTGCCTCTGCCTGTTTCTCTGTAATTACTTACCGACTCTGATGAAATGGTGTGAGGAGAAACAAAGAGCCTTGTGAAGCTCGGAGAGCTGTGCAGTTTGGATGTTTGTGCTAGATTTTGATTGTTTAAGTCGTGTTTGTGGAAACCAAAAAACCTTAAATAGATAATATTATAATAAAAAAGTTTTATTTGCAAACAATAATCTGGAGGTTGTGATTTATAGCTTTGCATAGATTAAAAAAATAACTTTATCCCTATGTCTTTATTTAGGGAGCATAAATGTACTATTTTCTATATATTTCAATGTGAAATTGCTGTTTAATAGTTGAATGTGCTATACTTTGGATTCCTATAGAATGTGTGTATTAGCATTAGAGTTAGCTTCCTCAAGTTTCTAAATGCAGTTTCTGCCATAGTTTTCTAAAGTTTCAGATATCCTGTTCAAATGTGAAATAGGTTCACACTGCAAACCTTTTTATTCACCTTCTGAGAACGTTCCCCAGCGCTGCCGGCGGGGAATAATGTTCGTTAATGGTGCCTTGAACACACCAGATGGCGCTTTGAACACTTTGGTTATAACAAAGACTCGGAACTGGAATTGGGTTAATAGCTGATACCCGATCTATTAAAATATGACTGGATTGAGACTCTGAGTGGCTCAGCGGAGTAATGCGCTGTCACTATGGCCAGGGGGTTGCGAGTTTCAATCCCTAGCCACGCCGCTTTGCCACCAATGGCCAGAGTGAGACCGCACGAGAGACCGTGCTCTCTTCCCTTTTGCAGCGATGTTGGCCAGCATATGGGTCTGTTAGCTGGTGCACCGGAGCTGCCCGACTTTGCCTCACTGGCATGACGCGTATCAGAGATGACATGTGTTAGGTTCCCTACTAGCATTGTTAGTGCTGGGGGGAGCTATGAAACGGTGGGTTAATTGGCAGTACCAAATTGTGAGAAAATTCAACAAACAAAATTGCATGGATTGGACCTCCTGAACCTCTGGATCAGAACAGGGCATTCCTAGGTTTAAATGTTCTTTACAAATTTAAATGCTCTTCACACTCACTTTCTTTTGCAAACATGATTCATCAACCACCAGAAGGGGGTTTTAAATGGTGTGGCTTAAAGAATGTTCTCAATTTCTCAAAGCATCTTTATTTTTGTTAATAAGATCAAGTTTGACTACGTTTTATAAACCTCCTTATAATGTAAAAGTCAAAGGAAGAACCCTTACACTTGTATAGAACCTTCAGCTAAAGTGCAGTTAGTTCTTGGTTGGCTCTTTAGGGATGCAGAAGTAAAAAGTGGTTCTTCTATGGCATTTCCAAAAAATGAAGATGTTTTTAATATGCGACCCTATATTGGTTGTATTGGTTGTTTGTGAGTGTGTGTGTGTATATGTGTGTATGTGTGTCCTGGTTAATGGGCCTGACATTTCCCACACTGCATCTGTGGCTCTCTGCATGGTAACTGAAGGTTACTCAAACAACAGCCAGAGAGGCACTTACACAACCGCCCCTCTGCTGCTAATGACGACTGTCGCCACGGCCACCTGCTTGTCACACTTGTTAGTCTGTTGCCATGGCAATCGTCATGCAAATAATGGGAAGGTTGTCAAACGAAGATGGCCGCTCAGAGGCCCTGAGCTGCCGCGGTGAGGGGTGACAAAATCATAAAATAAAAAAATAACAAACAGTTGAAGCACAAATATGAATGTGGTTGAGCTACATGATCAATCAAAGTGTGCCCTGTTCTGGACAGAGAACTGCAAAGAACTGCCCAAAAAAATACTGTCTCGCCCCATTACCTTCAGTTCCCATTACAGATGCATTCCTTTGCATTATTATGTGTGTTATTACAGTAAATTATGCATTTATCCCTTCAGGCTCTTTACCCAGAGAAGTTGGCTGGGTGCTCTGCACCAGGTCAAAGTTACAGTCCTATTTATTCACCGTTTCTTTTGGGACTATGCCTAGTCCCATCATCGCTCAGCATGCAGGATAAAACTCTATAAGCATTGAGCCTCCCACAAACATCTACACCATAGAAGTAGAATTTTTGGTTCCATAAAGAACCATTTTTGACTGTGATGTGTATGTGTGTGTGTGTGTGTGTGTGTGTGTGTGTGTGTGTGTGTGTGTGTGTGTGTGTGTGTGTGTGTGTGAAGAGTCCTCCAAAACATATTCTTTATTGAACCAAAAAGGGTTCTTCTGTGGCATCAAAAAACCCTTTGTAGCACCTTTATTTTTAAGAGGATACTCACCCTGCACAAAGCTCAGCAAGTTTACAGCATGGATAAGGCTGGATATGAACACTTCTACTTCACATCTGAGCTTTATTCAACAAAAATTGGAAGAGTGGGTGTAGGGTTGGTGATGAGCAGAAGTGAATATTAAATGGCCTTGAAGAAGTAGAATGATATCCATTTCCCTGGCCCGTCACACATACCTGGCCTATGCGCTGCATCACACCCATAGAGGCCAGAGCAGCTCTCTCTTTTACACACACATCTGAATTTGTGCCAGAAGCTTAAAGGCAAGCTGGAGCAGAGGAAATGTGGAGCTGACCAAAACCTCATCTTTGTGTATTTGGCATCAGCGTTTTCAGCTTGTATTTGCAGGCAGCCAAGAACTGTAAAGTCCAGTATGAAAGGTATTTACAGCCACTCAATGGATCAGTAGGGTAGGAAGGATATGCCACAGAAAGCATAAGCTATTTTTATTTGTGTCTGAATTACAGTTTTAGTACAATTTCACTTAAACTGAACCTGTTTTAGCAATTGTGCACTAAACATGGATATTAACCTTTATAATATCACTAATAAATGTTGTGTGCTTCACAATAATGTTAACAACTAAATCATCCAAGGAAATAAGTAATAAGTGCTAACTTTTGCCCTCTGATCTGATCCAAGTACCTAAACCCTTTTAAATTCCTTGTGATTACCAGTGATTATTTTGCCCTCTGTTATAACTTAGGAACAACTCAGTTTGCATTGCTTTGCATGAATAGTAATTCTTCGGGTGTAATAAAAGTCAGGAAGCATAAGGAGTTAATACTGGCTGTTGGCCAATTAGCGACCTGTTTTGATCTTTTTTTTATTAATAATACAGCCTCACAACTTGGAGAATGGTGAATTATTATTATTATGATGGTAGAAAATAGAGAAACATTTTGAGGAAGAGTGGTTTAAACACAGTCAAAACAAAAGAACTACAGATATTGTATCACATTTTCAGTTCCACACTGCAGACTCTAAACTATTTTATTACCTTCTGAGAAGTTTCTCACTGTGGCAACTGAGAATCATGTCTGTTAATGGTAACAAAACAGAACAAAAAAAGGATCAGACATATAAATAAATAAATAAATGACAAAGAAAATAAACTTTTTAACTGCTTTTTGTGATCTATATTTTAGCAAATAAGCATATAGCTCACAGGAACTATGTTCACAATAGATTCAGTATAACGTTAATTGTTACTATTAGATACCAAAAATAATAAAGTTGAAGATTATAGTAGTGAGGGTCAGTGGTACATTCACATCAGAGGAGAAGATGTATTAAGAGCAAATATATTAAATATATAAGTACTATTACAACAAAGAAATTAAAAAGACATTTTGATTTGATTTTGATTTTTTTTTTTTCATTTTGACAGTTCTTTCACAGTATTTGACCAGGGCATAATTGATCTTATGATGGCCCCATTTCCAAATGTCCAAAAAATAAGGAAGCCAAAAATGAAGTGCAGGAATGAGGGATCAAACCATGTATGCAATATAGTCTTTTTGGCTGTTGTTCAGCTTTTTTTTAGAACTTTTAAAAGATGATGACTGATGAATATTCATGGGTAAATGAACTTTAGGAGTTCCTGATATTCTTCTGTTGATACAGAATGTAAAACACCTGTACATAAACCTTTCCCATACCTGTGTAACCAATCATGAATTCGTCATTGAATCGTTCATTTGAATGGATAAAGATCTCTCTCTACTCCAGTTAACAGTACACTTCTTTCTCCCTCTTCCTTCTGTGTGTGAGCAGTGTGTGGCTGTGACCTGGCGCAGGGTGGATTCTTCATGAAGAATGGAGAGTATTTATGCACGCTGGACTATCAGAGGCTGCACGGGACACGCTGTAACGGCTGTGGGGATTTTGTGGAAGGAGAGGTGGTGACTGCTCTGGGGAAGACCTACCACCCTGCATGCTTCGTCTGCACCATCTGCAAGTCAGTGGCGTAGGGGACAGATGCACACACACATACACATACTCAAACATACACATGCACAAATGCTCTGGTGTTCACGTTTCGCTTCAGGTATTGCCTACACTGCCCCTACAGTTTCCAGTGGTACTGCTTTATTTCATCCATATCTGTAAGCTTTTAGAAAACGTGCACATATATGGATGAGTTGAACGCAGAGTACAGACAAAAGGCTCTGTCAGTATCCATATCCTTATTTAATGCTGAGCATAAATGAGCCTTCAGTAGGTTATTACTAAAAAGCCATATGCAATACACCAATTTGAGCACTCATTTGGTTCTGTGAGTTGCCATGTTCTGTATAGAATCATTGCTGTTGCTAAAGACGATTTCAGAAACCCCTGTTAATGATGGTGATAAATTGACCTGCTTATGCACACCTGCACCTAAAAAAAGAATTATGATTTGTATGTTTCAAGTAGTTGTACTTCAATATAAAACAATACAATTACTTTTGTATTATAGGCATTTCACCGTATTTACCGTATCTGCATACTGAATGAACAATAAGCTTATAAGCTTAGATATAGATATAAGCACAGTATGTTTAGAGCACCCTCGTCATGTTGGTATTACAGACAGTAGTAGAAATTACAGTTGTGTAGAACTGTACAGTGATGGAAACGCTGAATGGACTATAGAGAAGGTACATGCCTGAAGCTCCTCCTCCTCCCAATCTTACCTTTTTATAAATTCCATCTCTACTTTGTTCACAAGTTCATTAAAAATTAGGCATTTGCAGGAAATATACCCCATACATCTAAACACAGACCTCAGAACAGTTCTTCAGTTTCTACCACAAAGCAGAAGCCACCTAAACACCCGCCCAGTGTTCTCTGAGTTCTCCCCTCTCCTACAGTCTCCTCCCATATGCTGATGCCATAGTCTGATAGTTTGGGTGGATATTTCTATTATTTGTATCCAAGAACCAATTTGCTATCAAAAGTGTGCTATTGTAGACTACTATAAAGTAATGGACAGCTATTGTCCATTAATGAGCATTCTGAAAACTGTTCTAAAAAATAATGATGTGCTCATACATCCTAGCATCAGTGTTGAAAAATGTTACACTATGAGTGCACTGAGAATGTGATCACAGTGAGATGGTGTAGATGTTTGGGTATTCTCCATCACCTATTGGCAGTAAATTGCAAAGTGTGTATGTCAGTGAGCTGTGTTTAACCTCAGGCCACTCTGTTTTTGTCCAGACGGCCGTTTCCTGCTGGAGATCGCGTCACCTTTAATGGAAAGGACTGCCTGTGCCAGCGCTGCATCCAGCCAATGTCCCCTCCTCCAAAAGACATCAGTGCTTCCAGTAGTGAGTCACTGTGTGTGTCAGGGCACGTGTGTGTATGTGTGCACAGTGGCACGCACTATACTAGAAAGCAACGTTCTTTCACTGATCCCATTATTTTTCAATAAAAACTACAGCTCTAGAGGACATTCATTTAGGCAGTATGATGGCTTTATAATTACTATAAGCAACTACTGATGAGATTTCAAACAAACCATGTTTGGGCGAATATGGAGCTAAGTGCATCAAGTAATCTTTTTGTAAAGTTCACCAAAGGTAACGTCAACCAATCAGTCAGTGAACCTTTATTTCCATTTTGAAGTACATTAAGGGTTACTCTCATTTTCAGGGTAGCTGATCATTTGCAGTAAGACACTGAAAGAGAAAGTACAAATAATATTTAATCAACATTAAATGGAGGTAAAAGAACAAATTAGGAATGTTAAACAGAAAACAATGAAGATAATAGAAGAGTAAGAGTAAATATGATCAAATGAACAAATTAATGTAATTAGTAAGAGAGAAGAACATGAATAAATTATGTGAAAAATAAATATAAAGCAGAAATAGAAATAAACCAAAATGACAAAATGTAAAAAATATAAGTCAACATTGAAAAATTATATTATCTTTAAGATAAAAAAGTAATATTTTAAAACAACCAAGCAACATAATAAAAAATAAAACAAAAGCAAGCTCATACGGAAGCTATAAGAACTAAAATGACTAAATTAATAATAGAATTATAAAAAAACTAATTCTATTTAACGTGATTACTGACAGCTTTTTTAACAATGCTTTTGGCAGAATTCTGAAACCTTTTGTGAGAGCAACACTTGGATTTACTGTTAGTGACAGTGCTGATTTTTAGAAAAAGTGGTCAATAGTTTAAAAATAAGAATGAGAAAATCAGAGTGGAGTGGGAGAATTAGTGTTGTTGTTGTTGGTGTTGTTGCAGGATTTTGAGAGGGATGCGATGTTCTGTCGAGCGTGCGGTTAGTTTCCAGGGCAGGCTGACACAAGTTCATTCCTTACTTCGAGTCACTCTGCCGCAGCTTTCCACAAAAGTGCTGTTATAGCCCAATAATCTTTGCTGATGTCGTACCTTCACAGCTTGACTGGTATGACGGGAGTTCATTTATTCCGTTAAAAACATTGTTTATATATTTTAAGCTACACTGCATGTTTAAATGTTTATGAACACCTCTTCATATGAATGCTTTCAGCTTCTTTAAGTTACACCTATTGCTGACAAAGATGTGCAAATGCACACATAGATCATTTAGTCCACTGGCACCATGCCTAATGCCAGGCGTGGGCTAAAGGGGTATAAAGTCCCCCAACATTGAGCTGTGGAGCAGTGGAACTGTGTTCTCTGGCATGATGATGCTTCATCCAATACATTTGGAATTAGCTAGGGAGTTGGGGAAGAGGTGGGGTGACAATCATCCAACATCCTGACCTCACTAAAGCTCTTGTCGCTGAATGTGTCAGATCCTTCTAGTAGAAAACCTTCTCTGGACAGTAGAGGCAGTTTCTCCAGCAAAACAAGGATAAACTATTTTTAATACTCTTGATTTAGGAAGAAACAAGGAATGAGCAGGTGTCCCAATACCTGTTTATGGTGTATAAGTACACAGGTTTGGTTCAGGACTTCTACACAATATCCCGCAGCTACTGCGTAAATTTGTTCAAATCTACCAGCAGCATCACACCTGATATAACTGAAGCACTGATCAGCAATTGTGTCATACGAGTCATAAATAAGCCACCACCATGTTTAACAGCAGAGAAAAAACCCTAAATGATCTCAAAATTTGGATCGAGTGAACCCAACATTGGAGAAATCAAAAGTGTTCCTACTGCATTGATTATAGTCGGATCATTTCTAATTCTTAGGACAAGGGGAGTATACAGAATGTTAAGACTATGCATAGGTTAAAGACAGGATTGCAGATGCTTAAGGTTTGGAAATGTATGACTGTTATTTGTATTGATTGTAACTGTAGTACTTTGAGTAAGTAAACACTTCCCAGATAAATAGCTTTCACAATGTAACTTTCTCTGGAGATTCACCAGGCCTTTACTGTACAGTCAGGCTGTGATGTTTCAGTCTTGCCTCAGATACTGTATCCTGTACAAATCAAGCAATCAATTAATCCAACTTGAACCGTGCTTCAGTCCCAATTCACAGAAATCTGGCCCGCACACATGGACAGAAAATGCCTGAGTGACAGTACTGTACTGTAGCGCTGTATTATGGCTCATATATGCTTGGTTAGTTGATTGGTTTGAATGAAATAGCAAACCTCAATTCGAAACCTCTGTCCACTTTGAGGCCAGGTTTTAAATGATGAACTGCAAATGTTGGTCACAAGCCACAAACTCAGGCATGTCTTATTTCTAGGAAATAGAATTTGAAAGTCTGGTTTGTTTTCATGTAATGAGAATCTCAGTAATCCAAAAACAGAGTTCATAATAGTTCTATGATGTCTTAATAAGCTTTTTAATCAGGTTTCAAGCCCTCCTCAGGCTTCCTGCAGTGTTATCCGAGCTGACTATGGCTCTGCTGCTGTGCTGTCAACCAGAGAACAGCTCTCTCTCTCTCTCTCTCTCTCTCTCTCTCTCAGTGTCTCACTCAGAGGAACTTCCTCATCCTTCTGCGGTAGATTAGTGGTTTTGCAGGGTAATTCAAGATGCAGGGCCCCAGCCTCCAAACGAAGCAGATGAGAGAATGCAATGAGAGTAAGAGAGAGGGAGAGGAAAAGAGAGAGAATCACATAGCCAACTAATAGAGCTTTTTTTTTTTCGCTCGGATTTCCGCAACGCAGGCCTGTCTCTTTCACTAACATTCTCCAGCCACCCGGCTCCGGCTGTTCTCTAAATTGAGTTGTGCAGATTTAGTTGTCCATTAGGCTTTATAAGGCATGCAGTCTTTCTCTTTTAAATGCCTGACACTATTGTTTTCTTTAGCTTGAGTCCTTATTAATGCAGCCAAATGTCATTGAGATTCCTGGATGCCGAGGATTACTTATTACATTGAATGGCATAGAATCAAATTATGATAATGCCTTGAAGATTACAGAGAATGCGTGACGTGACAGGGCTCATTTAAAGTTAATGAATCAAAAGCCATGACTGGCACCAAGAGGAGGCATGAAGGAGTCTGCCACCTTAGATTTACATTCCTATTTTGCAAGGTAACTTACCCTTCCAAGGAAACTCATGGAAGGATGTGGATTTTCTAGTGGAGTTGTTTCACACTCCATATTACCGAATATGAGCCGATAGGAAAGAGCTGCATGCACTATACTATGTTTCATTGAGCTGCTCTTTTTTGGGTCACAATTAATGTACAACATACATATTTAATAGCCTAAAAGAAAAATGTTGTGCACAAATATAACTTTTTTGGATGTTTCCTGAAATAAATAAATAAATAAATATACATAGATAGATAGATAGACAGATAGATAAATAGATGGCAATGTAGTACAGTAACAGACAGTACAATAATTGTAGTATTGTGTATATATAGAACAACGCAGGGTCAAAATTCTATGTATATGGTCAAAAATATTCATACAACCACATGTCTTTTTTGCCTAGGCCAAGGCCTCTTAACTTCCTGTCAGTATTCATAATTGACTACACAACTGATGATTCCAAGGTCATCAGTTTAAACAACTGGACTAAAGTTTAAGTTATTGTCAGATGTAGATACTTTGCCAAGGGCTGTAAGAAGACCCAAGCCGCACCCTCAGAATGATGGTCTGGATGGTCAGGAACATCTCTAGAACCACCAAGACACTGCCCTGCCATGAATTTGAATTAGCTGCTGGAACACCAATGTCACTGTCTACAGTTGAGCGACTTTTTTTATGGACTGGGAGGCTGCTGTCCAAGAAAGCCCCTGCACCAAAACTGACACCTTCAAGCTTGACAACAGTTTGCAGGTGACCACAGAGACAATGAAAAAGTGCTTGTTTGGAAGACTAAAGGGCAGGCATTTCACCTCAAGAACACAGTGCCAACTGTTTAGCATGATGATGGTGGTAGCCTCATGCTCTGGAGCTGTTTTGCTGACAGTGGAACTGGAAGTGGGTGGAATAATGAAGAATGAGGACTACCTCAGAATTCTTCAACATAAACTCAAAACATCAGACAGATTATTGAAACATTGACACAATTGAGTGTTCCGCCAGGACAGTCACCACAGACACACATCAGAGGTGGTTTTGGCTTGGTGTTCCTAAATCCTGACCTCAACCCTGTTGAAAAAATGTCAACTGTTCTTAAACATTAAGTCCATGGCAGGAAACCAACCAACTTAATTGAACTCCACCAATTCTGCCAAGAAGAATGGTCAAATATCCAACCAGAGTTCTGACAGAAGCTCATTAAAGCTATGTCGTGTTTGTATATTTTGGAGCCTGTATCTATATTTTGACCCTATGTTGATTTAGAGACTCTATGACCTGTATCACCAGTTCATTGTGCTACTGTCTAAATGAATTCTGCTGCATGCCTGCCAACAGCTAATGGAAAAATGGACCAGCATTTACAGAATGATGAAACTCACATACTGTTGTTTGCCATGATAGAGAACAAGATTATTCTCATGATAATTGAAACGGTCTTAGAAACACAGCAAGCTCCACAGTGTCCATTCTCTCTCTCTCTTTCTCTCTCACACACACACACCTTTCTTTGAAGTGCACTAATGAATGATTCTCTGTGTTGCGCTTGGCTAATAATTTGTCATATGGGCAGAGAGTGATTGGTCACTGATGAAATTCTTCAGCCCTGATAAGAAGACAGTGAAAATGAACTGCATGGCTGCTGGTGAATCTTGCAAACTCTGCACACTTTTTATAGCCTTCATAGCCTTATTTATAGACTTCTAAAACACACAGTTCTGAGAGTACAGAGCCTTTGATATGCCTTATGAGAGGAGAAGAGCACGAATCTCCTTGAAAGGTGATATTCTCTCTCTCTCTCTCTCTCTCTCTCTCTCTGCTGTGTGTTTTATAGATTAGCTTTCACAAGGTTGCAATCAGTGTTTTAATTGTTAGTTGCAGAAGCTGCACAGCATAAAAATGCTCAGTAATTATTTGACACATTAAGGAAATATCTACAATACATTTTAGTGCCTAGTTTATAATATAAATGTACATTGTGAGAAAAACTGTCATAATTGACTCTTTTTCCCCACTCACTAAATCCCAGATTTGGCAGTTAACATGTCTATATGTTTGTGGAAACCCCTTCTAATGAATGTATTTAGCTACTTTAAGTTGCGCCCATTGCAAATGCACACACACACACACACACAGAGCTTGTGTAGTCCCTATCGAGAAGTACTGCCAATAGAATAGGATTTTCTGGAGCAGATTACTATGAACCTCTTGGCACAATGTCTAATGCCAGGTGTGGGCTTCAGGGGTATTAAGCCCTCCAGCACTGAGCTGTGGTGCAGTGGAACTGTGTCTCTGAAATTATGGTGATTCAGCCAATACTTTTGGGTTGAGTTGTGGAGATGGGGATGAGGTGGAGTGGTGATCACCCAACATCCTGACCTCACTAATGTTCTTGTTGCTGGATGCAATCAAATCCACGCAGCAATGCTCTATAATCTAGTCTGTTTAGCCTCCCTTGGACAGTAGAGACAGTTACTCCAACAAAGGCAGGACCTTCTCTTTATAATACCCTTGAATGTGAATGAGCAGGTGTCAAATACAAATGCTCCAAAATGGCATGAAATGGCATAAAATCTTTTTACACTGACTTCCATTGAAATGTAAGTAGGTTCTTTCCTTCTGTGAATCTGTCAAGCTACCATTTCGGAGATTTAAGGATATTGGCACCACAGCAGCGATACACATGTGTATGTGAGGAAGGCAGGGCAAAGTAGAGATGGTTTAAATCATACCTTAGAGTAATGTGACACACCTTTACTTTGCTCCACTGTATCCACCACTCCATCAATCTTTGTGTGTGTGTGTATTTGGGTGTATGTGTGTGTCTGCCTCTGCTCCATTTTTTAAAAAGCTTTTGGGACCTCAGCCAAAGGATGTAAATACAAGATGACAATCCTGAGCTATTTTTAGAGCCAAACCTTTACACACATTAAGCATGCACGCTTAATTCCACCATATTCCTCATGGAGAAGGCTGCTTTTCTTCACAGAAAGACGCTAATGCTTGCTCTTTAGAAAACCAACCACTGGTAAAGCGAAGAAGGGGCTTAGTCAGCCCAGCTCTGAGAAAAGCAAATTACTGGTGATTCACCAATGAACGTAATGACACATTTCCAGGCAGAGTATTTCCAGCAGTAGAGAAAGATCAGTAGGTTTTATCGTATCTGGAGCTGCTGCTCTGAAACCTTCTGTGAAATAGTGAGTCACTGAGTGTGATCCCCTTGACTTGGTTCGGATGAGCTTACATCTCCACCTAGTGGCCAGAATGGATCTTTGAGCGTGTGTTTGAATGTCTGTGTGTTAACACTCAAATGTGTGATGAGCGCTTGTACTGAATGTCAGTAGTTTTTTAGTAAATCAGTCAATTTTACGTTGATATTTTATAATGACAAATGACATTTTTGTCATTTTAATCAAATGTGTCACCTATTTAAGCTCAGCTGTGTGTTGTATGTGTGTTTTCTCTGCAGACTGTGCAGGCTGTGGCAGGGACATAAAGAATGGACAGGCGCTGCTGGCCTTGGACAAACAGTGGCATCTCGGCTGCTTCAAGTGCAAGGCCTGTGGCAAAGTGCTGAGTGGAGAGTACATCAGCAAGTGAGTCAAGCTAAAACCTCTTCCTCTCTGTGTGTAATTATCCTCCAGTTCCTAGGTTCTGTTCAGGCATTGCTCTTCTTTAGTTAGAATCTTCCTCACTTTGATGCAAAAAGAGCAAATTAGATACTACATTAAAATAATGGCTAAATAGAAGTGGAAGTACTATGTCAAAAACTACCTGAGTAACCTATATAACTGTAATGTGACTTCATGGTGTAACTAGTATAACTACTAGCAAATAGTTAAATAAAATAAACAAATAAAGATATATATATATTGAAACTGTGGAGGAACCTCATAAGGTGATTTGATAACCCTTCAAACATGTAGAATGTAGGTTATATAAATATAGGTAATTAAGTGGTTCATTAAAGGTATCAAGTGGTTGCAAGAAAATAAAATAATTATGCAAATGCCTTATAATGCCCAAAAACATACTTTACGAAGGACGGTTTGAGCTACACAGACTGTCTTTCACACATAGTTGTGTTCAATTTGTCATGATGCATTTCATAATGCAACACAAGCCAAACAGCCACCTTGGCAGTTATTTCCAGTTATATGAGACTAGGCTTTTATCTCTCTGTATGGGGAGAGAGATCAAAATACTGGAAACTGGAGGTCAAATAATTGTTTAAAAAAATCACTAATAAAATCTGTAAGCTGTAACCAGTAAGTAGACCATGCGTTTGCAGAGTGCTGGCCGGGTGTTGGCATCTGTCAAATTTTTACTCAGCGCTCAGAGTAACCTTAAACAGCATTCCCCATCCGTAGTCTCAGACAATAAATGTGCCCACTCATTTCCTCTTTCTCAGGGATGGAGCTCCATACTGTGAGAGAGACTACCAGATCCACTTTGGTGTGCAGTGTGAGGCCTGTCATCAGTTTATAACAGGAAAGGTTCTGGAGGTGAGTGCCCTGCCTGTCACTGTCCTCTGGTCCTCCGTCCAGTAAACACTCTAAAGAGTAAAAGCTTAGGACCTTGTGCTGTTTGGTGTACTGTGGTGTCTGTGGTTTTCTTCACATCGCTTTTTTCTGGAATTGCATTAGTGCTAAACATCTGCAGCTGGATACCTTGTAAGTCTCAATGGCCTCAAACACACACACACACACAGAGGCACAACACATGCACTAATGCTGGGATCATCATTCAGCACCCAGCTTGACATAGCTGCACTGCCCTTTTTGAAGCGCTCTGAGCTCTCACGACCTCAGTGCTGGCCCTCAGAGAACAGAGCGGAGCAGAACAAGCAGCAGAGCTGTTGGCCACATGCCAACGTCCCACCCTACCACTGTAGACAGAGCAGCCTCTGAGGCTGGGGCCTTCTGATAGGCCAGACGACATGAGGGAGCAGGAAGGGGAGGGAGGGGGGATGGATGGAGAGTAAGAGTGTTCTCAGGGAAAAGTCTGAGAGACAGATTGACGGACTTAGTGGATAGTAGAGGGAGTTTGCAAGGCATTGAGTGAAGCTAAAAGTTAGTAGTGTGACAGTAGTCTATCTATTAAATCGCAAAGCTGGGGGTCCACACAAGCAGCCTGCCTAAGGTAAGAGCACTGGACCACTCTTTATTCCAACAGTCTACATCAGAGGGCAAATGACCTGTATGCTTGTTACCAGATCTGCTGGTGTATTGTCTGATGTCTGAGTGTTTTGGAAATCTTATCAGACAGAGTGAATGGGGTGTGTGAGTGTAAAGATGCTGGGGAATTATAAATTTGGGCCAGCTCCTCTGAGTGTGTTGCTTTCTGCTTGATGTGGCTGGATGGGGCCTCTGTGGTCAGTGTGTTTTCTCAGAATCCTTGTAGCCGCTGCACAGTTTGTCTCTGGGCCTGCATATTAATAGTGAAAAATAAGTATTAATTTATGACTTCAATTTTATGCAGCCAGACATGCAAACTGTCCTGCGGTTTGCAAAGACACTTGTGTTTTCGTGTTTTCCATCTTACACAAATCCTCCCAGCGAAAGCAAGGCTAAAAATTGAGACACCCATGAAAATCCAACTTGTGCAGTCTCTTTCTGATGCTGCACTGTGGCAGGAGTTACCTGGAAGTCCCGTGATGATATTTTGGGATCCAAAATCCTCTTTAACAATGTTCTAATCATCTGCAACTGATGTGCTGCACCTCATTCTAATTTTAGTAGTAATAAATGTGGGGGTGGCCTACCTTTAATAAAAGAATATTGCATTTCTATTAGTTACATTTTACAAATTATTTTAAAGGACATTCCTCCAGTTGTGTGTGTAGTTATATAACATATATCAGTCAATATTGATAACATTAGGATTATATGTCCATGTGTTTAAATATGGTAAAAAAGACAATTTTCCCCCAAATTTGGGGTCTTTATTCACGTGACTGTATATAGCACATATTGCATGTAAAATGTTACGCATACATAATATGTGTAAAAGGACAAAGTAAGCAAATGAAAACAATAAGATTAAAAATGAAAGAAAATACCATCTAAAACAGGCTAAAATAGATTGTAAGACATTTAGAAGCAGTTATGGTGACAGCGTTGTTCACATGGCTTCACGCATCCACATATGGTGGTGAGAAAGCCAGTGGAATTTTATCAATGTGTGACCACTGGAGATTTAAAGTAGGAGATGCTTCTATATACATCCCAGTAGATATCCTTCATATCCTTCCTTGTAAGACAGACGCAGATGGCCCTGCATAGCCTTCATGCCTTAACAGAGAATGCTGAGAAGTAGGACAAGTGGTTTGATATGACTTGGCATTCAAATCAGATCTTCTATGGTTACCATGAGGTAACATTACTGGAGACACAACATGTGTGTTCTTCAGTGGGTCACGCATGGCTTGTTGAAGTGAAAGAACCCCTTGTGAGAGAACCCCTTTCATGGTTAAACCAAGTTAATGTTGATCCTCTGTTATCACACTCTCATACAAGAACTAGTGGTTGATGGAGGGTTGCAGGAGTCTGTGGGAGACTGTTCAGAGTGTCCTCTCAGTCTGCTGTGTGCATTTATCTTCAGCAGGGATTGCAGAGTATGCTCTCAGTGTTGGCTTTTTCACTTAACAATAATAGAACCCAATTCCTCAGAAGCTAAGAGGCTAGTGTCAGCTCCACTAGTGCACCATGTTCTTGTGGAAGTATAGAGTGTGGAGGTGTTTGTTTGAGCTAAGCACCTATGAGTAAGCACAAAGGTTAGAACTTTAATCTGGCCTGAGGCTCTGAGCTGAACCCAAATACAACAAGAGGGCATTTTAACAGGTTTGTGTTTTTATTGTTTTATTTTTTCTTGTCCTTTGAAATTGCCAGTTAAGGGCATGCCCAAGACAATGACATGTAACAATGATATATACGCCAATCAGAAATTAGTACATTAGACATTAGTAACCTTAGTGCCACCTGCCTAATATGAAGGAGGTCTCCCTTGTGCTGCCACAACAGATCTGACCATTCAAAGCCTCTGAAAGTGTCCTGTGGAATACCAAAACGTTAGCAGCAGAAGTCCAGTAAGTTATGAGGTGGGACCTCCATGGATCACATCAGTGAGCATTAGGTGCCCATGACTCTGTCTCAAGTTCACCGGTTGTTCTTTCTTGGACCACTTTTAATAGGCACTGACCACTGATGATTTGGAGGTGCTCTAACCCAGTTGTCTAGACATCACAATTAGGCTTCTTGAAAATGTCTTAGATTCTTTCACTCATCCATTTTTCCTGCTTTTAACACCTCACCTACAAGACCGGACTGTTCACTTGCTGCCTAATATACCCCACTCCTTGACAGATGCTTCTGTAGATGAAGATACTCAATGTTGTTCACTCCACCCTTCAGTGATACTAATGTTATGGCTGATCCGTGTAAATATCATTGTGGCATTCAAGCAGTATTTTTAGACGCAAAGTGTGCCAAGAAAACATTCCCCACACCACCATTACAGCACTTTCACCAGCCTGGACTGTTGACACAAGGCAGGTTGGGTCTATGGATTCACGCTGTTTGTGCCAAATTCTGGCCCTACCACCTGCGGCCGTGTCCTGTTGTAGTCAACCTTGAAGCGGATGGGCATGTTGTTCATGTTGAGGCGCTTCTCTGCTCACCAAAATAGTTCAGAATGGTTATCTGAGTTACTGTAGCCTTTCTATCAGCTCAAACCAGTCTGTCTATTCCCTGATGACCTCAAACCAACCCGCACCAGAAAACATGCCATGATTGACAATTATTTTGATTATATTTTGCCCCATTCTGATGATTGATGTTAACATTACCTGCAGCTGCTGGGCCGTATCTGCATGAGTTTATGCACAGCACTGCTGCCACGATTGGCTAATCAGATAATTGCTAATTAGCATGAGTAGGTACATAGGTGTTCTCTCTGATACTTTAATGATTTTTTCTAATTTTAATTTGAAACACACACACACACACACCATGTTATACAACTTCTTAAAGATACAGCTTGGCTGTTGCCATTCACACCTCTTTTAGGGTGTTTGTCCTGTTTCTAAGGCCCTTGTTTTTCTTTCTGTTGTTCTTTTCTTCTCCCTCTTGTACTCATCATTTCCCCTTGCCTTTTAGTTCTTGCCCCTTTCAGTCCCTCTCCCTGGCTCTCTCTACTGTCCACACCCTTCCATCTGGAACTAACGCTTTCCCCCCTTTCTCTCTCTCTCTCTCTCTCTCTCTCTCTCTTCTAGCCAGTGTCTCTGAACTAGCCAAGCAGGCCTTTCTGTTTTCCTCAGCGCTCTCCCCAGATACACTTGCATTTGTATGATGCAATACGGAATGCTCGATGGTGTCTCGCCGGAGGCTGACTAGAAAGTACGTCCACTGTTGCCAGTGGCGTTTGTTTACAGGAAGAGTGTTACATGGGCCCGTTGCCATGGCAAGGCGGGTCGGGAAAGGGATGGGGTCACATCTGTGTGAAATCATGCGTTTCTGCGGCATTGCCTCATAGTTCACCACGGAGGACGATCATGGGAGAACGGCCAATGTGCTGGAGGTGATTCCCCCAGCATAATCACAATTAAAACACAATCCACCGAAAGGACAGGGTGGGTGGGTGTGGGTGTGTGTGTGTGTGTGTGTGTGTGTGTGTGTGTGTGTGTGTGTGTGTGTTTCCTTTCATTTCCATTCTGTCTGCATTCTTTGAAGGATGAAGTAATGCAATGCAAAGTAAAGCTGCTCTATACCCACCTCTCCATTTCCAAATGAAAACAAAGTGTGTGTGTGCAAGGAGGGGTGTCGTTGTTTCAGAATAAGGGAGGACGAAAAAGAATGGCTGGAGAACAAGAATGAGTCGTGCTTATAGAAATGTGGCAGGATATCAAGGACAGAGAGATGGAGAAGGAGAAGGAATGCATGTTGGGGAAAACTGTTGATGGAGAACAGACAATAATGCTTTTTGGAGGAGCAGAGAGCGAGAGAGAGAGAGAGAGAGAGAGAGAGAGAGATTGCTATTCAGAGTAAAGAGGAAGACCGTTGTTAAAGGAGAGAGAGAGAACGAAAGATTGAGTGAGAGTAAAAAGGAAAGCTCTTGAAGCTGCAGAATCTCATCAGCATTCCCAGAGCTAATTCAAAACAGCAGGATGACGAGACAGCACTGCAGATGACTTACAGCTGTGTACTATCAGCACTGCCCAATGGGCACTTGATTCAAAACACACACACACACTTACTTTAGGTAATACAAATTACCTTGACCTGTTGGATTGTGCAGTGTTAGTAAAGATGTCACTTTTTCTGCCCCAGAATTCCACTTGCTCTCATCGGAGCAGACTAAACCACTTCCAGATTTGCTGCTGTTCTTTTTTTCACATCCTTCAGAGCTCTTTACAACCAGCAGCGACCAAAGCAGAGCTGCAGAATTCCTCGCTGTGTAGATTCTTATCAGCAGCTCAGATGTCAGGGAAACTTCCAGTATTATGTTACACTCTTAATAATAATAGGACTGCAAATGGTGCTTTGAGGAATGCCATAGGAGAACCACTTTTGGTTCCATAAGAACCTTTATGTAAAAGTTACTTTACCAATGTAGTGGTTACTAGTTCTTCTGTGGCGTTCCTCAAAGAACCATTTGTAGGCCTTTTATTTTATTTTTTATTTTTATTTTTTACAGTGTAAATCTGTGGAATAGTTTATTGTCTGTTGTTATCCTGATGTTGGCCACTGCAATATCTAATTGAACCCTCTAACCAGTCACTAAATCCTTTTATTTCTTTGAATCAAGACTTTCACACGATTGTCTTTGCATAGGTGCATGCCCAACAAAAGCCTCTCCCACCACTGAAAATGACCACCCACGTTACTCCAATAGGCTGCATCCACATGGCTCGTTTTGATTGTCGACCGTGGTTTCCACGAAAGATGGAATCTGAGATACAGTTTTAAATTTCCATACACAGTTCCCACCACAGTATTGTAAACCACAATGTGTAGCAGTGTAATTGCAATAGAAAGGAATGCCATAGATATCCTGTAGCATTAGTGTATATGGTGTCTGTGTGTGTATGTATCTGTTTGTATGCGCATGTGTTGTGCATGAGTTTGTTGTAGCGATTCCTGACTTAGTTTGTGCTTCGTAAAAAGACATAAACAGAACTGGATGCCTCATTGCTCTAGCTTTATCCATGTACTGGAAGACAAAGGCTTGTTCTCATGTTGGGATGCCAAGCAGACAGAGTGAAAATTTGTTGAAATGTATGGTTCTACATGGGAGTGTCTGTGTTTCTGTCTCTGTATGTGAGCATGTGCATGTGTGTGTGTTCATTCAATTTCTAGGTCCTGACTCACTGTCCTGAACAGTGTTTTTTTTTTTTTTTCAGACGCTCCTATCCTGTGTGTATTAAAAAAACGTTCTTAGTAAATTACTCAGAATACGTTGATTATCAAGCAGACCACACAACAAGCAGAAACTAGCTAAAAGGACTACAATTCAAAAGCCTACCTCCAGAGCAGAGCACAATTCCAAGAGAGAAGGTCCAAGCCCAAATAATTCCTGTCAGGGATGTCTAGTAAATTTAACCAGTCAGTAGCTGGTTCTGCCCCATCAACAGTTCTATCAAATATCCAACCCCAAACCAAGACTCTATTTAGGACCAAGCAGAACTAGATTGAGAAACTAAGTACACTATCAAGCAGACTACACAACTAACAGAATCTAGCTAAACGTACTACTATTTAAAAGCTCACAAGCAGACAACAGTTCCAAGAGAGAAGATTTAAGCACAACAACTGCAAGTTTCAGAACTGAAAAGAAACTGGAAAGGGAAAAAAAACATATTTTTATCTACAAAGAGTAGTGTCAGGGTTAGATAACAAATGTATGGTTAGACATCATACTTAAAACATTGTTATTACATGTATATATTACCTATCTCCGTTTATATAAAAAATAATATCTAAAGTAGACAATAACTTTTAATGTAAACTGATGTAAAAAATGAATTTTACCTTTTTAATTATTAATAAAGTAATATGGAAACATACAGTTTCATACTTGTAACATACTCAGAATATACAGTACTCAAAACAATATATAGACCATATATAAAACTAAGCTTTAATGAAAGGTTTTGTATTAAATTCATGAGGAAGTATTTTTGGAGTATTTTTGTTGATCCATTTATCATGACATGTTGACAAAGTCAATTTCTGATTATGTTATGGAACATACTGTGTGTACCTGTACATAGACTATATGTCAAAATGTTTGTGGACACCCCTTCTAATGAATGCATTCAGCTACTTTAAGTTGCACCCATTGCTGACACAGATGTGCTAATGCATACACCCAGCATGTCTAGTCTCTGTTGAGAAGTACGTCCAATAGAATAGGACTCTCTGGAGCAGATATACATGAATTATTGGTGCCATGCCTAATGCCAGGTGTGGGCTGAAGGGGTATAAAACCCCCCAGCATTGAGCTGTGGAGCATTGGAACTGTGCTGTCTGGAATCCAATTTGGGATGAGTTGGGGGAGTTGTGGATGAGGTAAAGTGGTCATCATCCAACATCCCGACTTCACTAACGCTCTTGTCGCTGAATGCAATCAGATCCTCATGGCAATGCTCCAAAATCTAGTAGGAAGCCTTTCCCTGAGAGGTCATGAAGTTTTGTGTGCCAGGGTAAAAAGTGATCCTGCAGAGTATGCTGTGTAATCAGTGACTATGCAACCTTAGACAGAGGCCCATTCACTGAGGACAAGTGCTCACACACACACACACACACACACACACACACACACACACACACATACATACATACACAAAAGTAAAGGAGAGAGAGAGAGAGAGAGAGAGAGAGAGAAAGTGATGCTGATAAGTGGCAAATAAAGACAGCACACCTGTCCTTTCTCCTACAGGTCCTTGTTTTGTACAGTAGATATTTATAGATTCTAATTTAATTGTATTTGTACTTGTGTGAGTGTGTGTGTCTGCAGTAAACGTACAAATCCTTGTTTGTTCCCCTGTTTGGTTAACTCCCCTGACCTTTGTCTACAGGCAGGAGATAAGCACTACCACCCCAGCTGTGCACGATGCAGCCGGTGCAACCAGATGTTCACGGAGGGAGAGGAGATGTACCTGCAAGGTGGGTGAAGCAGCTGAAACTCGACTAATAAGAACCACCTGTTCTTTAAACTCTTAAAGGGTCCTTGATGATATTTTTGGTTTCTTCATCTATGCTCTTCATCTATGCTTAGGCGTACATAGTTTCATAAATTTCATGGAGAGTTGTATGTAGATAGGATTGTTCCCCCTCCCTCTGCATTCCAACCTTTTGGAGTTTTGTAGGTTCTCACAACAAATGGTAATGGACCTTATATTATGGAAAATAAAGATTTGCAATTGTATCTATGTTACTACTCTTATTTAGTTCAAATGCATTCTCTCTTTATTTCTCCAGGCTCTACAGTGTGGCATCCAGACTGTAAGGGCAACACCAGAGTAGATGAGAAGTACAGGGTAAGAGTCAGCTCCCTCTCCCAAACACACCTCATGCACTCTCTCCTGAGCTCTAAGCCCCTCTTTTACTTTCACTCACATCCTTCCTTCCAAACTTTTCCAAACATCTTTCTGGCATCTCTCCTAAGGTTTACACTTGAGTTGATGGGACAGGCTCTCAGAGCCAGTTGCTTACCCTGGGGGTGGTAGAGGGTGAAGGGAATGCATGTGGATGTGTCAGTGTGTCCATTCTGTTCTGCTTCTCCTCTGTAGGCAGCGTCACAGCGTCTGAGGAGAAAGCCCAGTCCCTTTGATATCTTTTTTCCTCTGCCTGACTGTCCGTCTCAGTGTAAGAGTCAGGGCAGCGCTGGCTCTCGGCGGTCCGCAGGCAGGCCGCAGGTTTGCAGTCCCATGTTGTCCCTCGCCCTGCACTGCTTTGAGCTAACCCCACTGTCATGCTTCACCTGGAAGCAAGACAAATTAGCTGCAGTGTGTTCTGTTAGCACATTGAAGTTCACTCGTGTATTTGCAAAAAAAAGAGAAGGGGCAAAACACTGGCTCAAGCACACCCAGTGCTTCCTCTACGCAACAGAGTCTTGTCTTGGGAGACCTTGGAATTGTGATCACTATATTTTTTTAGAATATATTCCAGATCACATTGCTTTTGTATGCTTGAATATTACACAAATGTTTGTTAATGCTGCATAAATGCAAGCCGTTATAAATCAATACTTGAGTAATGATGTTGAGAACCTCTGAAAGGTTGATCCCCACTGCTTTGCACCACATGTAGAGTGTTAGCTTGCTGTCTGCTATGCTAAGCTAGTAGTTAGACACTAAATTATGTGTGGTCTTCATAACCACAGGACTTGTGTCATGCAATAGATAACCATTACATCTATCATTCAAAGGCCTCCAGTTATAAGACTACATGCATGCACAGGAATGAGAAAATGGAGGACTGAGGTAGCTCTACCTGCACATGGTGTGTAGAGCTGAGGTGGATCACACAGCAGTGTGTGTCCGAGCGTTTGATGTGTGATCTCATGTGACCCCTCTTCCTCCATCCACAGCTCCTCCCTCCCTCTGTAACCTCACTGCACCAATCAGAAAGGCAGGTACTGTATTCTGCTACTGGCAGCAGAGTGTGGCATGTCTCTTGCAGCTCCCGCACAGCAGAGGGCGCCTTCTTTTGCCCACATAGAAGCCTGTGCACCAATCATTTGCCATGTCTCAAATCGAGTAGTAGTAGCCAGTTTTAGTAGAAGCAGGATGACGCTGATGTGTTAGAACCGCTGTAAAATAAAGTGTGGACGTTGCATGTTGTTTACACTCTGTGGCCACAGGCTGCCATATATGGTGAAATGGGAGGAGCATGAACAAAATAAGGCAATTAATAATTGTAATTTTAAAGCTGACATTAGTTTGCATGGAGGCTATTCAGGCATGGCATTCGTGTTGACATTAGTGTTGATATAATATTATCATAGAAAATGAAGGTAATAGATAGTGAGGTACTCAGTGTGAAGCGTAAGAATAAAGTGCATAATGGCCGAATTGAGACACAGAGATTACGCTTTTAGCCACCACAGGCATGTGGCTGCGGCCCCCCTCTGCCCTGCTGTAAGTGAAAGAACTCTGACTCATCGCATTAACTGGACTCAGATATGAGCTCACTCTGCACACGCCGCCGCAGATGCTGACCACATATAATTTATAATACTAGTCCACACTAAATTACTCCCAGAGTGCTGTAAGTCATCAAGTAGCCATTCAGAAACTGTGACGTTCTGAGTACTGAGAGCCATATCTGAAGGGCCATGCTGCATGAGCTGTGGCGTATGGATGGCTAGAGGCGGCTGGAGAATGTTGTGATATGTAATTGCACTGAAAATTAGACATTGAAAGGCTGTTGGCACTGCTATTGTTATCTTGGCTTGGGTGTTAACTCAATCCTGTCTTTCAAGATTAAAGGAATACTCCAGAGTTTTTCAGCCTAATCTCTGTTATCCACAATGCATTCACACAATCTCAGCATACAGTACATGTTATCAACAAAAAACTGAAAGCTCACTTATAATAGAAACGGTTGGGCAGCTGATGAGCGGTTGGGCAGCAGACGTTTGAAATATGTGACTGTATGAGACAGTAATTAAAAACTACAACTATTCAGAAACCATAACATTCCATGTCTGGCAGATCTGTTCATGTCTGAAATCGAAGTGAATCGTTTATGTGCATGTCCTTTGTCTTATCAAGCAATATCTATTGTGTCATATAATTTAAAAATCCCTGTAATCTTTGTGGAAGTGTAGTGACTTGCCCGTCTCTGAACGCCTTCTGAGAGTTGGTTACATCAACGTGCATAAGCAGCCAGGAAAAATTATATTGACCAATCATGTCATAGCATCTCCTCCCACCACCCTGTCATCGAGCGAATACAGCGATTATCACCTCCGTCTGAGGTCACGTTTGCCTCGGAAGGCTCACTGCTCGGGCTCAATCGAATCCTGATGGATAAAATCATGTCCCGATCCTAATTATTTCCTGCCTGAATATGCTGTTTCCCTCAGAACTATGTCACATTATGAAAGAAAATGCTTTGTGATTTACAATTCACATTAACTTTAATTCAGCCTTCGAAAACTGGAGCAGCACAGAAAATAAAACTTTAACTTTCCCATAGGCTTTCTGGTATCCATGCATGATCAGGCAGGCAACAACGAAAACTCCACCCATGCAACATTGGTCAATTATTACCACAAACACTCCCCCCTGGAATACAAGTCCCATCTCTTGCAAAACAGCCCTTATTTCATTTTTTGACAAACTCAAGACAGTGGTCACCTCATCCCCAAATCCGTAACTCATCCCAAAAGTATTGGATGGAGCACCATCATTCCAGAGAACACAGTTCCACTGCTCCACAGTTCAGTGTTTACCCCTGTAGCCCATACCTGGCATTAGACATGGTGTCTATAGGTACATGTTCATATGCTACAGGGAGGCAATACTGTTTAACAGGGACTAGACAAGCTGTGAGTGTGTCTGCATTGGCATGTCTATCTCAGCAATAGGTGCAACTTAAAGTAGCATGAATTCATTCATTGGAAGGGTTGTTCACAAGCATTTGGATATGTGTAAGTACAGGAAAACACATCTTAAATGTTTTCACTGATAATCAACTGTACATTGCAGATCCATTACAGGCCATCCAGTTGAAAGAGCCTGGAGTATTTCTTTAATTGAACATGTGAGTGTATGTATGGGAGTGTATTTGGCTGGTCGCTAACACAGTGTCTTGTTCCCCTGCAGCCCACAAGGTCTTCGTCAGAGAGTATCTGTTCTCGGCCTGGTTCCAGCATCCCTGGCTCTCCAGGTCACACCATCTATGTGAGTCCCACTCGCCGGCGCCCCCTGTCACTCCCTGAGTCCATCGGAGCTGATCACTGCTCAGTCCCAAATGGATTTTGAGGCTGAGGCTGCAGAATCCTTTGTTCCATTTTGTCTTATTCCCCTACAAACAGTATCCAGTTATATTTGCCTTGAGTTGTGGATGTCCATCTTTCTTTTACAGACACCATCATAACTAAATATGCATCCATACACACACAGAAACCACTAGGAAGCCCATGTTTATTAGAAGGCCTCAGAGCTGAAAGGTTATGGACGGTAGCCTCGTATGAAGCTGTATTTTTAAGAATGATGCAAGCACATTTGTCCGCACATTAGCCCCATATTCAGTGTCTTTATCCTCTTTGGTGACCCACGTGAAGTGCTGTAACTCTGTTTGGATGTGATGTGGATCTGTTTGACCCCTTGCTTGACCTTCCTCCACCCTCTCCATTCTCTTTCCCTGTGTCTCTCCATCTTTGTGATTCCCTCTCCCTCACCCCCCCCCCCCCCTTTCCTTTTCTGTCTTCCATTTCTCCTCCCTCCAGGCAAAAGTAGACAATGAAATCATTGATTACAGGGACCTAGCAGCCATCCCCAGGGTCAAGGCCATTTATGACATAGAGCGTCCAGACATGATTTCCTACGAGTCTCTCCACTCCACCTCCTCTACCTTGGACAGACAGGGCAGACACAGCCCCGGAGAGGTAACACAAAGCTACTCTCACCTATCCTGGCCAATGCATGCTCGCAACTGTGCTGCTCTAGATTTAGCCTAGAATCTACTGGTGAAAATCCACTTTGATAGCTGTGTACTTTGACAACACCGAGGAAGGCAACATAAGAGCCTGGAGAGGACAGATCATGTTTTACGAAATGTTTGGGAAACAAAACGTAATGTCGAGATCAGTCCAACAAGAATAATTAAAAAATACAGAAGGGAAACTGTACAATTACAGTAAATTACTGGCTGCATTACATTCACAGTATTTGATTGCACTATGTAACCGTAAATAACAGTAAAAATGCAACTGTATACTGTAACTTCAGTCACCCTGACCACAGGATTAGTGTGATAGATCTGTATTCAGCTGTTTAGTAACAGTAATAAGCTGTAAAAGTCATATATTTGTACAAAACAACTGGAATAGTAACACATCCATATAACGACAGTAATGTAATGTACAATTACAGCACAAAAACAGCACATTTATCAGCATTGTTTAAGGAGACATGCTCAGATTTTCTGCAGAAATGTGCAGGACGATTTTTTTCACACCTCCAAAAATCAGTCTGCATTACTACTTCTTAAGGCTGGTTTATATGTACTGTGGATGCGGATGTGGCATAAGGCACACGACCAATGCAACATAATTGCAGATGAAATGGCTGGGTGTGAGGGCCTGAATTGAAACAGTGCGACCAGTCCGCCGGGTGAGGCAAACATGCCTTGATCGCTCATTGGCTAAATTCACATTGCTGCCTTTTAGGATGTAAATGCCACTGCCTTCTCTGTCTGTCAGCCAACTTCACCAAAAGCCCCTCCTCTTTATTGATCAACAACCAGCTCCATAGCGTTTGACTACGTTTACATGGGTTGTTTTTTAATAACATGAAGAAATAAATGGGTCATCAATAAATTCAACTTCACCTCCACCCAGTTACAGATCCAGTCCCAAAATACCTTTACACAGAAACAGTGCGGCCTGTTTCCTTTGTTCCTCGTTTGTGCTGTGCGGGAACAAGCAGCTTCCATGCATCCGCAAAAGTATGCAGTCCCCCGGGTTGATGGTACAAGAGGTATAATGGAGCAATTATGGACAGGCCGGCGCTACGACACCTGAGCCATGCTACGTCTGCACTAGGTATGAACCAGCCTTTACAGAATAACAAACTTATTGGGCCACAAAGCCTCCTTCCACATCTCAGGTGACCAGTTCCCTTCTTCTAGTGCAAATATTAATTTATATTAATAATATTAATTGAATGATAATTTAATTACATTTTATAAGAAACCTTCTAAGTTCTTATGTCTGCAACTTCATATTCATTATTTTGACCATATTGAGAATATCAGTGTGTGGTCTATGGAGCTGCCTAAGCCATTAGAATGATTTATTTACAACTGAATTAGTTATATATCATTACAAACATTGATGCCAAATGTTTGACCAAAACTTCCTAACATTTGAATGGTAGAGTATGTACATAGTGTGGGTAGATTATTGGGTAGATTAATAAAACAATGGCAATTTGGCACAAGAGGGTACAATACAGGCCAATGTTGCGGAGATTGGAGATTTGAGCTGTTATAATATTATATTATATTATATTATTAAACAAAGCTGCACTCCACTCTAATCTTCACCATGTTGTAGTGTGCTAGTAGATGATATAGTACAGTAATAGTCCCCTCTGTCAACAGCTTTTGCTGTCCAGGCGGGTGCGTTCCCCTTTACCGGACCTGCGTGTAAGTGGGCCTCGGCCTCACAGGGCCCCATAAAGCCCACTCATCCTGGCCCAGCCACTGCCTGCCCCATCCCCATCCTACAGACCCACACATCCACTCAGCCTTGCCCAGTCAATAGCCCTCCCCCTGCCTCCCTATTCCTAGCTACTGCTCTGTCATTGCACCATCACAGCTGCCAGAATTTAAAATACATTGTTTCTCCAAGAGAACACTTTGGTATGGTCAGGCTTTGAGCAGGCCTGGACATGGCCTGTGTATGCTTCTCTGCTTATGTGTGTGTGTACGTGCATGTGTGTATGCCTGTGTTTTGTGTGTCTTGTGTGTCTATGTTTCCGTCAGTTCTAATGTACTGTATAATATCATGTATTGTACATGTATTATGTGTACATTGTCCTATGTGTACCAGTCACTGTTACATGTGTATGGTTGTATGAGAGGAACATGTATTACATGTTTGTTTTTTTGCTATTATTATTGACTGCTGTTTGTGTTGTCTCTCATATTAAACCTACTGTGCTGTACCCAGATCTGCCTGTGCCGTGTCTGCGTACATCACAAAGCAGTGTCACGGCTCCCCCTGCTGGGCACAGAGAGGGTCACACTGTCTGTTCTGTAGCATGATGAGTCAGTCGCTCAGTATATGTATTTACACACAGGCTTTCTGCCTTATTAGGTACATTTAGTTTACACCTACGTTCGTTGGTCATCAGCATGATAGATCGGGTTTTGAAGGCACAATGTGTTCAGGTGATACTGTGCTCTTGGAAAAGCAAAATAGTAACCATAGGCCGTCCATCCTTCTTACAGTCTCAGAGCATCGAAGGTGATCATTCACCAAGAGGCCGTGCCACAGTAAGTGTGTACAAGCAGTAAACATCAGGCAGTTTTTCTAACATCTGAACAATTTCTAACATGACCTGTTAGACAATAGATATTAAATAACTCAATTAGCTCTTAGCAAGTAGTCGTTATCTGATAAACCTTTTTTCGGAACTAATCAGTAACCCTACAATAGCATTCTAGCAGTACTAACACATAATTTAGCATGTCTTTGAGAAACAGATAAGGCCCGAAGGATATGCATGACCTTAATGAACTCATCCTGTAGTCAGTATTCAGTTCTTCTTTCTTGTCCTTTCTCACACAAGCAACAATTGCTTCAAATTGCTCCAAATCGATCTTTCAGTGCAACGCCAGCCAGCTCTGTGGAGAAAAGCTTTTGAGAAGCCTTTGCTGAAGGGCAGTGTTTATACGGCTACGTAACTCCAACATAAGTCTTTCATTTCAGCTTGCAGACATTAGTCCTGACACGTTCCAGGCTGAAATGGGCTGAGTACCTTCTAAAAGTGCTACAGAGGATTGTTTGAGTGATGAAGAACCACTTTTGATTCCATAAAGTTCTTCACACTCACATGCACTATATGGACAAAAGTATTGGGACACCTGCTCTTTTATTGTTTCGTCTGAAATCAAGGGACTTCAAAAAGAGTTATTCCTGCTTTTGTTGGAGTATTAGACTTTGAAGCATTGCTGTGAGGATTTGGTTGCATTCAGCGACCAGAGTATTAGTAAGAGCCACCCTACCTCCCCAACTCATCCAAAAAGTATTGGATGGAGCACCAACATTTCAATGAAGACAGTTCTACTGCTCCACACCTAAATGTATGGACACATGGTGCCAAAAGGTTCATGTTTATCTGCTCCGGAGAGTTCTGTTCTATTGACCATACTTCTCTGTGTGCATGTGTGCATGCATGTCCAACTTAAAGTAGATGAACATATTCATTAGAAGGGGTGTCCACAAACATTTGGACATATAGTGTGACTCTTTTACAAAAGTGGTTCTTTAGGTATCTGAATGTGGTTCTTCTACTGTATCGTGTAATGGACCTTTAAAAGCACCTTTAATTTCAACAGTGTATGAAAGCTGTCCTCAGTAAAGTTTCACCAAGCTTTTTCCAAACCTACAAATGCTTCAGTGTGATTTACTCTTTGTATTCACAATTTCTTAAAAGTAAAACCTTGCATTAAGTGTGCTGCAGTTCTCCAAAATAGATGATGGTGCTGCTGCAGTGAAATATGACATTGCTATTTTGATAGTGACCTTACATTTTGTGTCTACATTCTCAGACCATGCCACAAGATCTTTCCCCTATGTCAGCACCTATGTCAGCACCTATGTCAGCAGAGACAGTAAGTTAACAGTGGTGGATATAGCAGCCTCTGACCAACTGACCATATCTTGCAAAACTTAACCGGTATTCTCTTATCTCTCCTTCTTCCTGAAAACACATTCCTCCCTAATAAAAATGCCTTCTGTGCATTTGAGTGTTTAACCTGAAAGAGTACATCTGTTCTGTGAGCACATTTGTGTGTGTGTGTGTGTGTTAGCCAGTGGACTGAGAGTGTATGCAAGATTGTCTCTCTTTGTGACATTACAAACCTTCAGGAATTCGTTGCAGGCTGCCTCATCGCTGCTTTCTCTGCCTAACAAAGCTATCAAGCACATTTTCAGATACAGAGTTGTATAAACATTAGCAAGTTCTATACAACTGTGACCCGATCCCGCATAGAGGCTTGTCCCCTTCTATTAATCCTACCATTTCTCACTCTGTTTCCTTCTCTGCCTAAAGCATTGATATTCAGTGACACTTAGAGTTCTTCTCCATGTTGTGTGTGGTTTTGTTCCAGTCTCCACGGACCCTGTCGCCCACCCCCTCTGCTGAGGTTAGATCCTGCTTTCTAATGCACTACCACTTAGACCTACATTCACAATGCTTCAGAACTCAAGTCAGAATGTTTGCCTACTGTTTATTTGTTGTTGTTATTGTGTTTATTATCACTGGCATTAGAAAGCCTTTGCGTTTATCAGAATTTTGAAAAAACAAGAGACAATGATAAGTGTTTTTCCTTGTTGTGTCATTCCTTCATTTAATCAATTTTCGAAGCATAAGATTATTTATTTATTTATTTATTTATTTGCTGTTTTGCATGTTTATTGTGGTTCATGGAACGGTTGCCCAATCCTTTTTCAAGTTCAAAGTTTTATTAGTCATACACATGGTTATACACAGTACTACTAGCAGTGAAATGCTTTCACTTTCACTCACATGAAACAACAGGATAGAATGTAGAAATAGGTATATAAGGTATACTTGTCAAATAAAATAACCTAAAATAAGCAATAAGTATAAAATAACATAAGAATGAAAGTATCAATATACACAAAATGTACACAAAATACAACAGAATATAAAATGCAGGGATGAGTTGTCAAGAGCAAAGTAAAGTGTGCAACATAATGTTGTGCAACAGAGCAGGAGGTAGTAATTATTATAATAATAAGTCATAATAATACAATTTTCAGCATTTAAATTTTTCAATTCACTAACCTTTGCACAACAACTGTGCTGATGTGAAAATGATTATATGGATGGATTTTACATTTGAATCTGTAAATCCAATGTTTTACTGTTTGTAGTGCAGTCTCATCCAGTCTCTGTACCAAAACTAAGACATAGTGGCTATAAAGTTTGTCCTCAATCAGCAGTTTGTGCGCAGGTTGTGTAAACGGTCACTGTGTCTGTGTGCTAGGGCTGCTATGACATGAGAGAGCGCATTATGCAGAGATCTACCAGCCAGGGCTCCATTGGCTCGCCGGTCTACAGTCGTCATAATTACACACCCTCACTGTCGAAATCACCTCAGCACTTTCACAGACCAGGTGAGTGTGAGCCCATAACCTCCATTTACTCATTCTCTTTCCACCAGGACTGAAATGCCACATAAAGGAGCAGTGGTCTAGTTTGTGTGTGTGTGTGTGTGTGTATATATATATATATATATATGTACAGTGTATGACACTTGTATCTCCATATTTCAACATGCCTCAAAATGACTTGGATTAAGATGATTTTTACCTCTCCCTGCAAACTTGCCTTTTTTTGAGATACAAGGTTTTGCATGATATATGCTTCAAAATAATTCTCTTTGAGCTGTAGAAGAGCATTGCAGGCCACCCACCTTCTTCCAGAGCTTTGCCTCTTCTTGCTTTCCCTCGCCTTTCCTCTGTCTCTCTGCCCTTCGCTCATATTTCTTTCTCCTTGCCTCCCTTTGTCCTGTCTCTCCTCCCGTTTCTCCTATTTTTCCTCTTCCTCCTCTTCCTCTGAGTGGCTGGCAGGTATGCTGAAGCTCTGCTCCTCTTTGCGTTCTGGCAACAGCGACAACCGTCCCACTTCCCCTTTCCGACATCACTTCCTCCCCCATAATAAAGGTAAGCCCCCCCCCCCCCCCTCCCCCACCCCAACCTCACCTCTACCACTCCGGACCCTGCAGTCCAGTCCACTGTCCTTCCCTGCCTCTATACTTTTACTTAAGGCTGTGAATTGGAGCCTTTTTCTCGCAGAATGCTCCAAAGGGGTGTACATCTCTAACCTCTCAATGATTCTTTTTGATTGACAGTCTCTATTTTTTTACCAAATACATAACACGTTATAAATTCATATAGAGTAGTGTAATATAGACATATTTTAATATATATATATTATTAGATTTTTACATAAAATATTTTATCTGTAGCTGAGAGTTGTGTTCTTTTTGTCCAATTTAATTTATTATTATTAGTCCAGTTCTGTTCAGATTTCACCAATCACTCAATTGATTCAGATTGATGCAATTTTGGGTATGATTTCTAATTACATACAGGGAAATAAACACAACAACATACACACACAATGTTTATGGTCTATATTTGCACGGTTATGGAATAACATCCTACCGTCCTACTTGAATTACACCCCCATGCTATGTTGATAGCCCTCTTGTTGATAGGCAGTTGGTTTGCGCTTCATACATGGCTGATCTGTTCTAGGGAGAACGAGTTCTGCACATGTAACTTGGGCATGGCACGTGTATTCTTTTCTGTACTGTTAGTCTGAAAGCTGTACTCAGTCAGCTGCTGCTCCACAGCTACATGTAAACTGAACACTGCCAACAAACCACATGCTCCTGTTTATAATGCACATGTGACTCTGTCCTCCCTACAGATTCTTACTGCATAGGTATGTCTTGGCTTTGTGGCTGTTGCTGTGTTTGTGTGATGCTTTCTTTAGTTTCTGGCATCTGTGAGGCACACCACAAGCTCCAGTCTCTCTCTCTTTTCTTTTTTTCCCATCTCTGGTCTTATTTAGCAATATGCTTGTTGGATGATAATTGCATGATTCCATGATTAGCATTCAGTGCTGCATGCTGCCTCAACTGTTTGTAATGTAGAAGTCCTAACCCTGTGAATGTTGTATCTTCACATTTCCCTTGGAATACAGGACCAGTGTGAGTGCTCCAGACATGCATACACATTGCACGTTTTGATGGAGAATGCTGAGGAGTGTGTGTGGGATTGCTGTCATACTCCCTACCCATCCACCACACTTTCTTCCTCTCTCCCTCTTTCTGTCATGCGGAGTGGACATGCTCTGTTTCATCCACCATGTTCACCCTCTTCTTTTTTGTCCATCTCTTTCAATTAGTAAAATTTTATTCCAACATCTCTTTCTTCCTTTCCTTCTTCCTTTCTTCCTTGTTTTCTTCCTCCCACTCTTTCTCCTCTTCTTGTTTGGAGGCACTGAGCCGTCGAGTGGCCGCAGTTCCCCCCTTTCCTCTCGGCCGGCCACCCCGACCCTCTCTCTGACCCCTAAACATTTCCACATCCCAGGTAGGAGGAGGAGTGACCACAAATCCACCAGTCACCATCTGTCAGTCTTTCTGTCATCCTGTCATTGATCTGTCTGTCTCATTATCTGTCCATCAGTCATGTCTGTCTGACCACTTTCTTGTCTATCTATCTATCCATCTATCTATCTATCTATCTGTCTGTCTGTCTGTCTGTGTGTCTATCTATAGCGCTATCTATCTATCTATCTATCTATCTATCTATCTATCTATCTATCTATCTATCTGTCTGTCTGTGTGTCTATCTATAGAGCTATCTGTCTATCTATCTATCTGTCTGTCTGTCTGTCTGTCTATCTACCTGTCTACCTGTCTACCTGTCTATCAACCCATCTGCTTATCCACTCCCTCAAACATACTTTTTTCATGCCCCGTTCTATGTCTTGTTTGTTATTTGACCCCCTCCACTTTATTTATGCTGTATGTATTATCTTGTATTACCAAGTTCATTGTGGTTTCAGTCATTTTCTTATGACCATAATATTCATTATCTTTAATCATGTTCATTACACTACTTCATTGCATTGTTAATATTTGCACTGATCCACATTTTTATCTTTAATTCCAGACCAAGGCATGAACATGTACAGAAAACCACCAATCTACAAACAGCATGGTATGGCTATTAAAGTTCATTATTAACCCAATGACATATATAACAATTAGAGGCTAATTACATTTATTTTGGGGTTTCTAATTCAGCTTTGATCTTTGAAGCATTTGTTTCTAATTTTGCATATCTGATTAAACAGTAATGCACAGTCATGGTATGAGTCAAATAAAGGCTTGACATTATAAGTTCTCTGAATTACATGGTATAGATGTTTACATGGTTTGTATTTTGTGCTTTCCTAATCATGTGCTTTCCTAATCATGGCATTAATTATTTAACTATGTAAAAAGCAGGCCGATATTGTTGAGTGGATGTGTATGTGGAGTGTGTGTGCATTCTTTGACCATCTTTTTATATGTTTATGTTTGATCATGTTGTGTGTTGACACCATCCCACCAATAACTTTTGGTTGTGGCATATGTGACCACATATCCTATGTTCTCATGTAAGTATCATTTAAAGTGATCAACTCCACTCAAATTAGGCTTTGAAAGCTATTTCTTCAACTGTCTCCTCCTTCCTCACTGCCAACTCCTGACACTAAAAGCCAGACCTGAAACTAAAAGACTTTCTTCCTCTCGTTTTCTGGCTGTGGGCTTTAATTACTGACCTTTGCTTTGTAGTTGCATGGGTTAATGGTCTGCAGAGGTTCACTAGAATCACTTACAATATTTACAATAGCACGCACTTGTCTTACTCTACTAAATATATCTGACGAAATACAAAAGTAGCAAATGTAGCACACTGCTTTATAAGCTTCTGTATAAACCACAGTGATGACCATTGATATATCAAAGCATGTGACATTTTTCAAAGCATCTTTTCCTTAAAAACTTAATAAAGTAGAAATTGTTATCATAGTGAGTAGTAGTTTACCATACATTTTCATAAAAATCAAGAAAGAATGAAATGTCATGCTTTGGTTGGATTGGCCAGCACTGTGTCTGCCTCTAGCCAATGTGAGCCAATCACTGATAGTCCAGTTCCCCCAAAATACCAATCCAGATTCAGCTGCCCTGGCAGCGCAAAGCAAGTCTGCTGATGACATCATCAAATCTTCCAAGTTCCCTGCTGCTCACGCTCCCAGACCGGATGAAACACCAAAGATTGAGACTGACTACTGGCCCTGCCCTCCCTCTCTTGCTGCCCTAGGTAGGCTTCTCCTACTGGCTCCTTTAGGAAGTCCATCACAGTGCATGGAAGCCTGTGAAAGCAAAGCCGAAGGAAGCTGATATTTTGATGGTCACTTTCAATGACAGAGTGATGTTGGTGTCGGTGCTAACCCTGTTTTTTGTGTTTACTGTGTTTCATTGTGTCTTCAGAGTCGGTTACAGGACTGCTGCAGGATGCTACAGTTTGATTAGGGCAGTGGTTCTCAAACCAGTTCTCAGGGCTTTCCAGAGGTTCCTAACTCCTACACCACTTGAACCAAACAATTTAACACTAAATGCACCTGGAATATGAGCTGCGTTCTATCAAATATATGGACCATCTGAGACACACTGAGGGTTGGTTTGGGAACCACTGGGTTAGAGAATGTACTGTATATCTTGTTAGTGTTAATTATATTCACAAATCTCGTTCGTCTGTTTTTAGTCATGATACATTTACATTACATCATTGTTTTTTGTGAAAATGAACACGTTTGGGTGCTTTCTCAAGAGTGAAAGAGTCAAAAGGGATGATGAAGATGGTGATGAAGTGCACTTGGTTTTTGTATCATGTTTACTTTGACTGACATTCACTGTGGGATTGCTGACTCTGGCAGGCTCAGATATGAGGAGTCGCTCGCGAGATGAGGAGGAAGACGAGCAACTGAAACGCAGACAGCTGCAAGAAGAGCATCTCAGCAAGGTCAGGAACCTCTAGTATTTATTAGAGTAATTTATTAGAGTCCTCAGTGAATCAAAGCAGGCAGAGAAATCAACAGGGATAGGCAGGTCATACTATATACAGATATAGAGTACACTGCACTCAGTGGATACATGGAAAAGCTGACAACTGTAATATGACTGACCTCTCCCTGTACTGCAGATTCAGTCTGGTCTAGGAAAGCTCATTCTGAAGGAGGAGATGGAGAGGGAGATGAACAGAGAAAGATATTCCCGCAGTGTGGCCGCCCAGCGCTTTGACTCTCAGTATCCTAACTGCACTGCAGGTATTGTGCTGTATTTTTGGCTTTTTTAAGAAGTGCTATTCCACTAGTACTGTAAGTCTTACTGATAACTTCTGCTCCTTCAGACCCAACATCGAAAACCTCTTCACTGCCGGGATATGGACGGAACGGCCTCCATCGTGTAAGAGACAATTCTTGTATCGCATCAGACATGGTAAAATGTGTCAATATGTGCAAGTGTTTTTAATCAGTATATAACACCAGTACAATGCTACCTTTATTGTTGGATGCACTACAGTAGAACACAATTTAGGCCACAAAAGACTTATTATTATTGTTTTATTTTTATTGACTGTTATTGACAAGGTGCTTGAAGCATCGACAATATTCTTATTCATGTGTTTTAATGTCCATAATGGTAGTTTGCAACACAACCAAATATTTAATTTCTTTATATATTAAAATAAATGTGAGAATAACACTGACAAATCACCTTATTAAAAAAAGAGTATATCAAAAGGCAGAAATAGACTTTTTTGCCTCAGCATTAAATAATTAAGAACCATTTTGAGCACAACAGCACATACTTTTATGATTATATAAAACATATCTATTCTCAGCAACAGAGTTACACATCATTAATTTATGTGTTTGGGTTTTCTTTTTTTTCCAGCCACAGTCTACAGAATTCTCTCAGTATAACAGTTATGGAGATGTGTGTGGGGGTCAGAGAGGTACCTGTGCTATTGCTAACTCTAACCTGTCACCATGTTCCTAATTGTTTCTGAGTGAATTGTGTAAGTATGTACTAATTCCTCTTCCTCTCTCCCCCTTTTATGCAGATTTCAAGGTACGTGTATGACACACATTAGCCGATCAGCTGCACCGCGCATGCCTATCAGCCATCATACATGAGAATGTGGAGTCATGCTACGTGTGACCGGAATGCCACTCACACCCTGCTATGCTTGTGTCTGAGTCAAAATTAGCTTGGGCAAGGGGGAGAGCATAGACAGAGGGGTCTATTCATATTTAAAGAACCTCATTCTGAGCAGTCTTGGTGTAGCCACAGCAGTGATTCAGGAGTAACAGCCTCATCAGCAGCAGCATCGTAAGCTGAGTAGTCACAGTCACAGTTGCACTCCCCTCCAAATATCATGGAAAAGGGAAGCAGGTGTTTTGCATTACATAGGAATTCTTTCCCAAGGTTTTTCTTTCCCAAGGTTTTTCCTACAAATCCAGTTCTTCTTTATTTTCTTTAGCATTTCACATCACATGTGTGTGTTCTGTTCTGTAGCCCATCCAAGATGGCCAGGTTCCCATAACCAGAATGGACAGGGGAATGTCAATGCCTAATATGTTGGAGCATAAAGCAAGTATCCCACATCTTTTTTTTTTCCTTTTGTGAGAATTCTGTTTTCTCTTCTCTTTTCCATTCTGTGAGTGCTCCTCCGAGTTCAATAAATATCCCCCCCTTAAAGCCCAGGTTATTCGTTACAGTCAGGGAGGTTATTTTTGGCACAGCCTCAGAGGCCATAGGCAGTGGGAGAAGGCAGGAGGATTTGCACTGCTTGCATTCCTTCTAGTGCTATGAAATGATGTAATGATATGCTTTACTATGTCTGAGCTATGCACATTTTTCCAGATCGTTGATCCCCTTGGTTTTCCTAAATCTGGCTGAAAGAGGCTTAACAGCTGCATGTTCCTGATTTCTTTGAAGGTGCTGCTGTAGTAACCACAATTCTAACTTGATTATTCAGTGTTCTTCATTACTCTTTGTGTTAGCCAGAGGATTGCCTTAACCATCGAGGGTTGTAATCCCACCTCCACTCTTAAAATGAAAGGTGCTACGAAGGGGTTCTTTGAGCGTTGCTGTTAAAGAACCACTTTTACGTTTTAAAAATAACCATTTTTGTGTGAAGAATCTTTACATTCTTTAAACCTTTAATGCACTGAGCTCTAGGCTAATTATTCTGCTAAATTATTTGGTGAGCATTATTTGTGGACTCCCACAAGGTTCTATTTTAGGGCTTGTGAAACTGATGTTAATTATGACAGTAATGTAGTTACGAGGGTGAAGAACTGAAGTGTGAACCAATGTAGTGGGTTTAAGTGTTGTTAAAGGGTTCTTCACATGCAAATCTCTTTTACCAAAAGAGCCAAAATGGTTTTAGATCTATAGCACCACTGAAACAACCCTTTGTAGCACCTTTATTTTTAGAGTGTTGCTCATTCCTTTTCTTTTTATTTAGACATCATGCATTTGCTAACATGATCGTTGTTTTTTTTTTCCTTTTGCCATTTTTTCATTTGACAATCTTTACTCACTTAAGTTCGTGCTCTTATTTAAGAAGTGATTTGAGACCACTATTTAAGAAAAACACACCAGATGTCACTAAATGTTCGCACCCCCTCTTTGTTCTCTCCCTCCTACCCTCTAGCATCGCCACTAGCATTTTTACCCCCCTCCCTCTCTCTCGCTGTGCACTTTTGAAGTTTGTCTCTTGGCAGAATGCAACGTGCATACACTGTCCTTTCGTCCACTGTTGCTTTTTCATTGATTCATTGTGTTTGGCAAATGCCTTGCATAGCATTCTCCATAACAAGACAATCCCTCCTTTTGTAAAGGTGTATCCATATGAAATGCTCACTGTCACCAACAGAGGGCGTGCTAAGCTCCCGAAGGATGTGGACAGGACGAGACTGGAGGTAATTAGCTCTAACAGGCTGTAGGCCACACTCTATGTGGTGGCGTGGGAATTTCCAATTGCTAATGCTGCTCTTTCTGCTGTTCACATTTTCCCTTTTTCCGTCCTCCTCGTTCGCTTTCTTTATCTTGACTTCTGTCTCTTTCTCCCCCCCAGCGTCATTTGCCCCCTGAGGTGTTCTTTGACGTCTTTGGGATGGAGATCCACGAGTTCGACAGACTTCCCTTATGGAAGCGCAATGACATGAAGAAGAAGGCCAAGCTCTTCTAGCCAGGAATCTGCATGTTTTAATTTATCAGCCACTCCAATAATGTACTATAGCTATAGTCTTCTGATTTTTCTTTTTCCTTTATTTTTTTTGTTTGTTTTTTGGGTTTTTTTTTGGTTTGCTTTCCAACAGTTGGATAAGTTATCTCCTTTTTGCTTCAAGAAGACAACCACACCTTCATTTTCTTTCCAGAAAATGCAGAGTTTTCATTTGAGTGGAAATTAGGTTAGGAGTGAAATACAGTGCTTTTTAGCTCTTCAGGTGAGAAGCCCAAGAAACGAGGAGAGGCCATGGTCTCTGTACTCTCATTAAAGCTGCCTTCAGAGCAAAAGCTTTCTCCACTTCTACTCTTTCCTGCCCATCTCGTAAAACAGGACTGCAATTTCTGGAGTTGGAGGGGGGAACCTGAAGGCTATCGGCAGGGTTCTTCCTCTACAGAGGCTAATAAAGTGTTGGAGGCAGAAGAGTTCCAGCAGCCCCCTGCTGCTACGGTCCTAACTAGGGCCTTGATGTGCATTAACAGGGGGAAGTGAGAGCTACTGTGTGGAGCTGAAGATGACAGACCTGAGTCCCTCCTGCAGGGGGGAAAGGGCCTGGGTTTTGGCTCTGGAACGCATTAGAACCTGAAGAGACGCCTCTACTGTGGCCCACCTAGCTTCCATCTCCTCTCAAATCATGAGCCCTTGCTTTGTTACAACCAAAAATGCTCCTCCTGAGCTGGATGCTCTTCCTCTATCCTTTTTACTCCCGTCTCCTAGTTTTTAACATATAAGCTAATATTGTATTTGACAGTCAGGTGAGGTGGTGGGGGTGAACATTTAGGAAATTAAAGCCCACTTCTTGCTCCCACTTAAAGAAAGGAGCAGGAATGTCCACCACTAGAGGTCAGGCTTGTGTCATGGAGGGGGACATGAGAGGTTCTTCTCAGACCCCTCCAGAGTACCACTGAATTTGACAATCCTCTCCTTTTAACCACTATCAAAATTGCAATATATCTTTTAACAGCATATCACTTTGACTAAAGCTAAATTTGAAAAAGTCTTTGATATTGAATGCATTTTATAAAGCCGAAGTATTTCAAACTGCCACTGTGTTGCTGGAGGATTGATGGAGCTGTAGCCATAGCATTTGTGCCAGATGTAGGTTTGATATCAGGGCCCTGTTTGCCATTCTGTTTAAAGCTGCCAGACGATGCCGTTCCCATAGACACTGGGTGTGCTTGCAGTAGTGTTATGGGCTGTTGCTGACCTATTCCCAGGAATGTCCTGTGTTGCTAACGGGTTCAAAGACTTTGGACTGGGAAATGAAAAAATAAATAAATAAATATATATAGATATATAGATATATATATATAGATATATGGTTTTTATAATATCACAAAACATATGTAACAAGCTTATGGTGACTCTTAGAACCCAACCTATTTCACACGTACAATGGAATGAAGAAAAAGTTGGTTTTGATACCCATGCTGTGTTCCTCACCCTTTTGTCTTTTTTGAAGGAAAGATTTGATGACAATGATGTAAACTCTTGACTGGGTAATAAAACTCTGCTTCAGATTCACATTCATGTTTTTATTTGTTTGTTTTGTCTGTTACATCAAATAATCATTTTACCAGCTTTGTTTAGAGGCATCTATCTTTTATGCCCACTCGATAACCCCACCTACCTTATAGATCTACTACACAGGTGAACAATTACAGAGTGTAGCCCATCTGTGGTCATGCACAATTTGTCAACCTTCCCCCAGTTCCTGACCACCAGAAAGCAACTATTTGGGTGGTGTACCGCTCTCAACTCTCAAGCACTGTAGACTGTAGACTAACAAGGTGGACTCGAGAGGAAGGAGTTTCTAATGAAGTGAAAGCTGACTGTGTTTATAAAAGGTGTGTGTGTATGTATGTGTACGACTCTGAACATGCTGACTTGATGTGATTTCTATATGGCATGCCGTCATGCCCGTTGTAGCAGGAAGTGTGTGTGCTGCTCAACTCTAGGGGCCAGGGGTTGTGGGTTTGTTCTTCACTCTGGTCTCTCTCTGTGAGGAGCTTGGTGTGTTTCCCCTGCATCTCCTCCGGGTATTCTGGTTTTATCCCATCTTCCAAAAACACAGATGGCAGGTAAATTGGCTATGCTAAATTGCCCCCTAGATGTGAGTGAGTAGATGTGTGTGGTACCTTGCAATGGACTGGAGCTCTGTCCAAGGGGTATTCCTGCCTTGTGCCCAGAGATTTCAGGTAGGATCTGGTCTCATCGTGACCCATACCAGTGGATAAAAAGATGGATGCCTAGATGGATGGATGCTGTCATGCCTTTCCTACAGGAAACCCCTAAGAATAAAAAGCACATGTACATTCACACATAGACCCAGGTCATTATTTTGCGAGACATCGAAGCTATGCTTTACTTTTGTAATTCCTCCATCTTTTCCTGTCCTGAATAGGACCACATTTGTGCTGTAACTGTATGCCTTGCCCTGCAGACATTTCCATGTGTACAGCTCGTTCAAGATCCAGTAGGCGCTGATGTTAGTGTCTGGGATGCTGCACATCAGGCTTGGGTTTCCGACCCTGCAAGCGAATTCCAAAGCCTGCAGAATGGAGTAGGACAGAAATGTGGGGTTAATGAGAGGTTTTGCCACAACACATCAAGCCATGTGTCCCCACAATGTCTTCTGAGTATGTGCACTTACCATTCTCACACAGTGTTTTGCAAAAAAAACTGTTCTCTCCCGGTTTGAGCCAGACTGAGCCTGATCACTGTGTGGAGGAGTGGTGGAATAATATTGCTTTATGACATAAATGCTCTGCTCCTAAGGACCCTGGAGATCAGCAGAAGTTTGATCAGCTGTCTGCCTTTCCTTAACTCTGCAAAAACTCGATTAACTTGAGGACGGTGTGAAAAGAGTGAGGCAAGACAATAACGCTGTCAAGTCAAAAAAGAAGTCTCAGCTTGGGAGTATTCAGGACTTTTGTGTCCAAGTTGAGATTGAGACATGGCTGAGTCTAAAGGGGACCAAGAGTAAGGCGTTTAGATTAGGACCCAAAATATTGAGTCTAAAGGCATTGCCAGCTTAATTTTCAAATTATTTTGTTATGTAATATATTACATTTCCATGTAAATCACATGATTTCAGTAGATCTCAGTTGGTCTCAGTTGAGACAACAGAGTGAATTTGGCAAAGCCACTGACTGAGACCAAGACAAGCCAGAGTGCAAACACTATTAAGACCAAGACTGCAGAAACATGGCCCAAGTCTGGACTTGTGCACTTATACAATCATTTTGAGACTTTGAACTCATAAAATATGCTGCCACTGTCATATCCAAAACTTGTAACTCCTATTGTTTACACCCTTTGACAGTGGTTGTCCTTCAAACGTGTGTATTTCATAACAACTACACCAACAGAAAAGAATCGAAAATCATGTTACATCTGTGTTTATTAAAGTTAAGAGCAAAAGTTACAACTTTTGGGGGGAATCTGAACAGATGCAGTGTGATCTGCCTACATGCATACCTTCAACCCATAGAAAAAGTGAGGATGCTTTCATCTCTGTGCATTTGACCACATCACACCCTGTGCCCTAGTTAGTCAATGAAAAATTGCCTGTGATCTACTCTTTGCCATCATCACTCTTCATTCAGACTGACACACTTGGCGCATCCTGAGCATCTCTTTGTGTAGAAGTACTGTAGGGGAGTCACTGTGTATGTGTGTGTGTTTTATATGGGAAAAGGTCCTTGAATGAAAAGGCTCAGTGCTCAGATGGGGCTGAGTCAGTGACCCTTGGCCTCTTCGTCACAGCTGTGGAATGCTCTTTGTGCTTCAACCAGCAGCAAGTCTAGATAATCTGCCAGTGTCTGCACCTACCCACTCCAGCTGACACAAAAAACGCTCAAACAGTGTTCCCACAGTGCTGCACCACTGAATTTGAAGTATTTGAGTGACATTTCCTGTCTGTATGTGAATCTCCTTAATTGCTCTACAACTCCTCCAACATCTTCTCCAAGGCCAAATGAAACGGTGCCCAATAAAGTGCAGTAACATCCGTAACAGGACAGTGCTTTCTAGCTTCCATGTGTAATGACTTTCATGCCTTATGAACAGGAACAATATGACTCCCGTCCCTCTTCCCTGAAAACAGACTTTTGAGAGGTGGACCACCCTCTAGTACCCCCCCCCCCCTCCCTCCAGCCCCCTTCCCATACACATCTCCTAGACTGCTTTTCATCCACACATTCATGGCCAAAGCCACAGGACTGGTGGGGGGACTGAAGACGGTGGAAGCCACTGTGCCGCTCCCATACTGATTCAGCATGAGGGGATTACCCTGTATTTCTAAGATGAGTAACCCAGAATCAAAACAGCTATAGAACACACACACACACCTTCAGCCACACTGCATTTTATTCTGAGACCCTTCATTGAAAAATGAGTTCTGACATGTCCCTCACTGAGATCACTCCGGGGGTTTTCCAATCTGTGTGAAATTCAAACTCACACCGTGAACACAGTCAAGACATTGCTACAAATGGATGGTGAAGGAAGGTGGCGATCTCTGCTAAGTGGTACCGAGAACTTGTTGGAGAAATGCTCCAGTGAATCCCAAAAGATTTAAAGACTATATGTTTTCTTGCATTTTTTAATTATTAGATATGACACCCCTCATCCACAAGATTATATGTCACTCACATATTCACTGACTCACTCACTCATGTCTATTAGACTAAAGATAAGGGGGTCCAGTTAATACTCAAAAGGCTGTTTTGTATCAATGGCACTGTTATGTTGCCCTCACTGGAATTCCTGATTCCCTAATGCACTGATGTATGAGCATGTTTAAAAGTTTTTTAACTCCTCCAACCCTGACATTGCTATGGTCTTATAACCGATCTCATGCAGCCCTAATTTACATTTTAAAATAAAATAAAAAAACCCTCATGCCTCATATCATCGTATGCAACCAATGGCAGCCTGCACTGCTGTAGTGATAGCATTACTAGTGTTGGTGATCATGCTCATGTGTGCCATGATGCTACTTGCCACTGTTTTAACCTAGGTGTGTTAAACAAATGCTAATGTACCAACTTACGTGTTTTTATTTCTCATTTAATTGAGTGTTTTGTTGTACATCATGGGTTCCACTTGACTTTAGAACTGAATGATTTTTTCTTACTGCTGCATTTCACGGTTGAAATGGTAACACACTGTCCCGCTGACTGTTTTCTGATTTTGGCTCAGTTCTCGAATTACCTCTGTACTTTTTTGTGTTTACAATGTAAGCAAACGTTCTATTTCTGGCCTTCCCCAGAACTGATGAGACATAAGAGCACCTGTTGTTCACACCATAACGCCTTTAGGAACTGATCTGAGCTCTGTCCATTTGTGGGTCCATTTAGAGGGGTCTGAGCTCATTTGATGTTTTCATATGTGTATGATGTAGTGGCCTGAGACCACTCAAAACTCTGAAATGGTCCATGTGTAAAATACTGTAATGTAAAGTGAAGGTGTTGGGTTTTTTATTTTATTTTATTTAGTAAAAACATAATTCAGTGTACAATAACAATGCATGTTCCTTGCTTCCTTGATCTCTACTGTAAGCAGCATCCAGTTCACAGAAGATGACCCATCACTCCAACCAGCACAAAGGGGTTTACCCTAGGGGAATTAGAAGCTGCATGTTTGCTTGCGATGTGCAGTGCCACTGACCTGCTTATCCACAAGGAGAAAATAAATAGAGCACGCTATCAGATGTTGGTCCTTCAGAAAAAGCTCTGATTTGCAGGAAGGCACTTAGCGCGGGAGAGTTTGGATGGAAACTTTCTTCAGCCCCCATGGGGCTTCGCAGAGGGGTCAGCTTCTCAGAGCATGTGACTCTCATTCAGCCAGCTTACAGAGGAAGAGAGTTGAGTTCTCACACGACTGACCAATGGACACATGACAACAGGATGAGAATATAACCTTGTCTGGCCATGTCTGGCTGTGGTCATTCCACAAGGCAGAATTCTGGACGCAGATTAGGCCTAGGACTAAATTCATAATAATCGGAGGTGCCTCACAATTACAAAGCTTTTCGGTCTAGGCATCAATTTGTTCTGGGTCTGAGAAACCAGCCCCTGATGTACCAACCAGTGGCATGTGGAGACTGGCCTGCATGGCTGGGATTCTCACCTTGATCCAGGGAGTGTTTAGCCATCAGGGCTGTTTTGCCTTTCCTGTTCAGAACAATGGGAAAGGAGAGGCGTCTGAGGTAAACAGAACCTGCTCAGCATTCAGAGAGCTTTATTTGAGGAATGTGCAAGACCTTTTGAAATCACCATGAAGTCTCTTATTTATTTACATGTCCGGAGGGCTTGGATTTCTGCTCAGACTCCTGCATCATCACTGCGCGGCTCTGCTCGCGCTTGCAACCATCTAAGCTTTCTCCGCACACAGGCGCCCCTGTGTTGCGCGCGTGCGCAGCGCATTCCTGCCGTGTTTTGCCCGGGCCACGATGCTCCCAGGAGTCGCTCTTTCATTTTAAGGTTCAGAAACTCTCCTCCCCTCGGGCTGAAAGCGGGGGCTGCTTTCTGGGAACATGGGCCTTTCCCCCTCCAAAATCAAAAAAATAATCCAGGAAAAGAAAATAGACTGGGTTGGTTTTGTTATTCAGATAAAAGTAGATGGCGACTTTTCACTGGCAAACACGCTAAATCGTAAAGCCTTTTTCAGGTCACAGGTTTTGAGTTTCTACCTCGTCGTGTAGGTGTCCCTGGGTTTAACCCATTCAGAGGAAATAGCACTTTCTGCTATTGATGCTGGTTTGGATGGAGCTTGACAAGAGGGCTAGTTCTTCCTACCTGTATTCAGACAAACCCCGCCCCTACTCTATGATTGGCTACCGACCGTCCGTTTCGCTCGCGAGAACGAACTTCTGACCAACTGCTTGGCTGGTGGGTGTGGTCTGTCTGAAAACGAGTGTAAAAAGAAAAACGTCCGTCCGGTCTTCTTTCCCAGCGCGTTACACAGCTGGACCCCGCTGAGGGAGAACGGGGCTGTCAAAGGAGCCTCAGCACCTTCACCTCCTCACAGGAGAAACTGTGGACTGCCTTATTACAGCTGTTTTCGAGGAAACGGAGGAGTTCACCAGAGAGTTGCTCCTGGCGTCTGCAGGAATGGAAAAGCACAAAGGTAGGAAAACTGTCAGCTTAAGCAGCACCTTTTCAGTCATGTTTACTGATAACAACAACGAGGAGGAGGAGGAGGTGAGAGGAGTCGCCTTTAGCGCAGCTGCTCCTACAGGCTTGGTAAGAGAAACCTCGTCGCTCCAGTGAACATCCCTCTGACTGGGGAACCGGAGACTGGCTCAGGGCTCAGTTCACACTGAAGACAAACTTAGTGGAGATGTTTCGCGTTGAAAACACTTGAAAACAGCGGTACACGATCCGACCATTTTAACAGCAGAGGACTGGAGAGCTGTTAAACGAGGCTCTTTGTGTTTGCGTTTTGGACGAAGAGCTGTGGGGCAGCGGCTCTAACATATTTGAAATATTAGTTCAATATTAAATGAGATGAATAGGATGAATGTTTGATGGACGTTTTCAGGTGTATATTCATTGTCTATACCTTTCTACACTGTGTCTGGGACATGAGAGATCTGACAGGGCGCCACCCTCTGGATGCTGCATGTCAACAGTCCCCCTCAAGAGTGGACAATGTGATAAAGCCCGTATGCTTTTCTGAGCGTGCGCGCTCCTGTTACTGCTGGGGCATCATTGACGTTGAATACGTTTTAATGGTCTAATTGGTTCTAACTAATCAAACATTTCAGAAAAACAAGATATATATCGTGTCTCATGAAAAAGTCTACAAGTATTGGGATGTTTTACTATGCCCCCCTCCCCCCCCCACACCCCCAACCCAACCCCCCCGGGCCGTTCCTCCTCACCCTCACAACCTTGTGAATATAATTTAGCGTCTGGGAGAATAAGCCGCCGTAGCTTCTTCCCATATTCTTGTTTGGTTTTGGTTTCGTGCTGATTCACCCATGTCCCAATTAACTCTTCTCCCAGCTCAATATTTACGATCACTTTTTACAGTGAGTACGTAAACAGCATTATTGGAGACAGCCACTGGAGAGGGAGATGGGATCCAACAACAACAGTTGTTTCCCAAGATTCCGCGCATGCCTGTGGTGAGAGTTTGATAGGAGGGGGAATGTAGGCTGCTAATACTTCATTACACACAACACTGTGATAAGGTTCTCCTCGGGCCGCTCTCTTCTGTCAGGAAATGTGGCACTCCGCTGTGGTGGAATATCCTCTGGGCTTGTTACTGTATGGTGATTACAGCACTTCACTAATATTAGACCTGTAGCTGGGTGATGGAGTGGACTATTTGGATGCTGCTGTCCATGGACGCCAACAGGCCGATGATGTGTGGGAACATCACTGCAGATCGGTTATCTTGTTTGTTAAAGAAATTGAATTTCCAAGGCGGATGTCAGCACTTCCTCGGATGAACTGGAGGTAACCGTTAGGAACTTGAACTGAACAAACCTTTGTAGTGAATAAAGTCTCGACCTGTTCCCAAACTGTTATCATACAGGTTTCCACTTCCTGAGACAACCACCGCCGTGTTTATTCCAAAAGCATGGCAGCCCATCTGGCTTTGTGTATTTAAGGGATTTCTGAATGAGGTGGAATTGAATGAGGAATTGAATTTTTTGTCGTCTTGGGTTTTTCACCCCATTATACAGTCCCATGACCTGTGAGACATGTCCCACTAAGTCAATTTGGTTGCAGGCCTGCTGAACTGAGGATCTCTGTCACTATCTAATGAGTTATGGTGCTGAGACTACTGTGCTATGTGCTGTATGATTTCTATGAACTGCATTTTGTCCTATTTGGTGCTCACAGGGTTGGCGTGCTTCATCATTGAGGCTGATGGCAAGCTCAGCTAAAGGCATGTTTATGAAACGGATAGTTCTGGTTTGAAAATCTGATTATCTGAACCACATTCAGAGCCATGCTGAGTGAAATACTCAACACATGGGACCACAGATATAAAAAAAAAACTGCTGTTCACAGAACTATTGGCAACCTTAGCTCATAGCCTTTTTATTTATTATTACTGATGAAGGTGTAACGATACCCAACATTCACATTTCTATTCTATTGCACATGGTGGTGTCTCCATACAATGCTTTTTCTGATACAGCAAAAATAAGGAGAACCTGAAAATCAATTTGTGTTCATATAGATGTAAAAGATATGATAAATGAGAGATCCTCAAAAGAGATCAAGGAGCATACATCCAATGTTTTAAGTATGATTGTTTGATACGGAATAAGTTGCAAACTTTATTACTGTTAATAAATAGATTGTTGAGGATGAACTAATTTATTTCATAATGTATTTTTCTGTTCAAACATAGATGGCTGGTAAGTAACAATACCCCTTAATCATTGTAGAAGCCCTCATCATGATTGTAGCCCTTTTACAGCTCAGTTCTGGATTGTATCCTGAATTTAGTCACATGCATTCACGCTCGGTAGTTAAATGCGTCTCTGGGTGGGTCAGACTGAAATCTGATTGCTATGGGACTCATAAATTTGCTTGTTGAATGTGTCTTGGAGAGACGGAAGTGTTTACACTGCTATAACATGGCTCAAATGCATCTCAGACCACCTGTTGAAGTGGTTTGAGTGATTGGATTTGAATCTGGTTCAAATGTATCTTGGGTGTGTTTACACTTGCATTTTGATGTGGTTTGGCCATATCCAGATATAATCCTGATACTCTGGGCACGTGAAGTGACCAGGCATAAATGGCATCACTGCAATGCACGGCCTCAAGTAGCTTATTCTTTACAAAATTCCAGTGGTCAAAATAATACTTCATACTGTTTTACCCTAAGTGCACTTTTCCCCCTTTAGAACCCTTTCCCAAACCAAAGTAAACTTCCTCTCGATGTCAGACTTTGTGTCAGCTTGCTGAGACAGACAAGCGTGCTGTAAGCATTTGTGACATTGTTTCTCTTTGTTTCTAAGTCAGCTGATTTGCTGTGGTCCCACGCGAGCAGTGGGCCTTGACGCATAGCAATGATTTAAGGTCATGTCTTCTAGGACTTTTCCGTGTAAGTCAAGCTGTGTTGGGAACAGGGCTGCAGTTGTTGTGGTCAGGGGCGGCTGAGGGGCCCTGCCTCTTAAGAAGCCTTTGTGAATTTTGTTTTTGTGAGATAAGAGTAAGAGGGAGGAAAGAAGCGATAGAGGGAGGGAAAGAGATGGACCAGAGTTGGCATTTTGAGGAGTAGTGCATGTTTTCCACGATAAAACAATGTGGGAGATGTTTACCACCACCATGTGCACCACCAAACTCCTCTGCCGTTGGTTTAGTGGGACTTCTATGCAGTCACTTAACACCAGTGGGCCCTGAGGCTGGAGTCCAAACCTTGGGTGCTTTGCCTCCTGAGACCATACGAAAATATATGGTCTGAATTTTGGGTTTTGTAATATGGGGTTTAGTCATGAGTCGTGGTTTTGGGCTTTGGACAAGACCGCAGTCTTACATGAGTCAGGGTGCAGCGTGAGTGAAGAATCGCTGTTAGTTCTGGCATAGTCTGTGTTTCTGTATATAAAAGTGCTGTAGTCTGTTCTGATAAAACATACACGCAAGATAAACATTGTTGGAATGTTAAAACCAAAGGTTTCAAAACCTGGTGAAAACCGATCTTTCTAGACCTTTTTGACTGTGAATGATTTTCAAACTTGACCATTAAGGATATTAAATCCTTTTATAAGTCTCACTTATGTCATCAATTTAATTTCAAAGTAGTCTTTCAGTAAAACACCTATTCCTCCATATGATGTTCCAACCTTGTTTAGCTCCATTAAATAATATTGGAAGAATATCTACTTGGAGAGACACACATGGCCAAATAAATTTGAGATTTGAATTTTTTCATAATATTTGTTCATAATTGGGAATGGAAATTCTTAATAGCTAATTTGTCGAGGCACTTCCAGTAAAAGGAACAAATACCAACATTCTGAACATGATTCATGACAGTCTTAAAATGCTGACATATTAGCACAGTAGCCTAGCATCACCTAAATGTTCTTTCAGAACACAACAAATGACTCTTTCACATAAGGCAGTATGTACAATGACGCTTTTCAACAATTGCCTGCCAGTACAGATATGATTCATGTATCATCATGCACCCCTAACTTATTTCGAAAATCCATTCATGCTTCAAATCCATGAAATCCATCGCTTGTTTGTCACTGTGCAAGCCAAGACAGGAAGCTCTACTAACACGCTTGGTTTCAGATGAGATCAAGATACATCAGATATAGATAGCCCAGCCCATCATGCGGCTGAGAGGTTCTCTCATACTGAACGGCATTTCCAAATGAAACCATGATGTGTTCTTTTCTTATCCCGTCGATTTCCTCCGTTTCCGCCCTCTCTCCTCTCTTCAAAGGAGACATGCGGAACCAGATCTCACCCCTGAGGTTCTGTCTGATACCAACGTGTTTCCTGACCCACCCGTGGGCCTTGCTGTCCTGGCCAGAGTTCCGAGTGTGTCAGCTCTCTAGCAGGAGACATAGGGACACCCAGTGCATCTTAATAATCCAGCCCCTGTGCTGGATGAGCTCTCAAGTTAGCCTGGAACAAGAAATCAGCACTTTTTTCAGCACTGAAGTTTAAGCTTTAAGGCTGTAGTCTGCATTGCAATGACTTCTGAAGAGAGTCAAGAGGGAACATCTTCACTCATTAGTGTTCACAGGAGTCATGCTTAAGATCGAAACGGTTGTGTCGTGATGAAGATGAGGAGTGCAGTGAGCGAGTGAGGAAAATGAGGATGGGAAGTACAGTGTGTTAGTGATTAAGATGAGGATGGTGAGTACAGCGTGTTAGTGATGAAGATGTGGAGTGCACTGTGTTAGTGATGAAGAAGAGGATCAGGACTGCAGTGTATAAGTGATAAAGATTAGGATGGGGAGTGAAGTCTTTTAGTGATGAAGATGAGTATGGTGTACAGTGTGTTAGTGGTGAAGATAAGGAGCAATAGTGTAGTGTGAGTGATGATGATGACAAAGAGGAGGAGTGTAGTGTGTTAGTGATAATGATGAGGAGTGTAGTGTGTTAGTGATGAAGATAAGGATGGGGAGTGAAGTGTTTTAGTGAGGAAGATGAGTATGGTGTACAGTGTGTTAGTGGTGAAGATAAGGAGCAATAGTGTAGTGTGAGTGATGATGACAAAGAGGAGGAGTGTAGTGTGTTAGTGATGAAGATGAGGACCAGTAGTACAGTGTGTTAGTAATGAAGATGAAGAGCAAGGATGCAGTGTGTTAGTGAGGAGGAGGATGAGGAGCAGAATGAAAATAAGATGAAGAGTGCAGTATGAGAGACAGTACAGTTCAGAGCCATGGTTGTGGTACATGGTACTGTATGTCCTTAAAAGGGTTAAGACAAGGCACCTTCTCTTCTGGGTGATGCAGAGTGTTATCTGTGAGCACTGCTTTAATGTAATGTGCTTCTATTCAAGTGTATTTTGGGCTCTGCTTTCACTTTTAACTGTACCGACAGAACCGATACTTTCACTTCAGTAGTTTCTCATCTTATAATAACTACATTAAGGATAGGATAGGAACAAGTAGCTAGTTGGATACCAGCCTGCCAGATTTTGCTCACACGCTCAAGTCTGGCTGACAGGAACCCCACTTATAAACGTTTAGATGATAGTGACTCAGATCGAGTGACAGGTGTTGAAAGAACAGGCGGCTGAAATTTCTGTGGTGTTGGATCTGTAGCCCACTCACTAATCTAACTTTGCTTAGGTCTCTTAGCTAAAGAACCACTGAGTACCACTCTGTACACCTCCTATTCTGCACCAAAGACACAAGTGTTGCCGATAAAAACGTGTGTCTGGAAGAGCGAAGACTGACTGGTGTTGAAGTGATTCATATACAGCATGTCATGTTATGATGCACACATGTTGACAGGACATAGTATTGGTTTTTCTCGAACCCAGAGCTCTGTAGTAGAGATGGACCTTTACACCTTTATCATATCCGGGAGCACAGCGTGGAGTGAATGGTCTTAGCAGTGTCTTTGACTGTTTTCAGGCACATTTAGTACACTGTTTCATTCATGTTTGCCTGCTCTGCCTTTCATTCAAACTCACAGCTCAACAATCACCAGTCCTTAGCTTCCCTAAATGTACATGGATGGATAAAAATAATTTAAAAAATCTGCTTCGTACCGTATTAGTGTTATACTGCCCAAGCCTAGAGGAAGCTATCGCTGGAGGTCAAACTCACAATCACCCACTTACCAACGCTTGGGTCACTTAAATACCTATCATGTAATATAAAAAGCTAGTACTGTATTTTTTACTACATTGTGTCCTAGTGCCTCAGCACTTGGCCTCTGATTATCCCTCTAGTGCACACAGCACACTCACAGAGCTTCAGTGGAGCATTAGGAAGTGAAATTGCCTACCCACACTACACTGCGCCAAAGGGCCAAGTTAATGACCTGTTATGATTGAAGCATGGTAGGCGTGATTGAGGGGTGGTTTGGTTGTTTTAGTCTTATCTCCCATTGAGACGGAGGTCAGTGGTGATTTGTCTACAGTAATAATTGCAGTTTGGCAATTGCGGTGTTGTTGTAAAGTTTTAAGTGTGATAAAAACATGTGGCATGTGTGGGAATACAATGATTGCTGTAGTTCTGAGTCAATAATGGAGTCTGTGCTGTTCAGTCACTTCCTCACTCACATCGCTTTATCGGAAACTGTTGTGAAACAAAGCCATGTAGTGTCCAATGACTTGTTAGTAAGTACACACTAGGGCTGCACCAATCAATCAATTATGAAAAGATGAATCGATTAGATTTTATGTAGCTCACAACTTTTAAATGTGGCTTGTTTTATATATTTGCTAACTAACAATGAAGACAATATAGATGAATGAAATTCAAAAATACAGTGTTTTAATGGGCTTTTCTGCAAACATGGAACATACATAAAACTCCAATGTTTTTACTGTCAAAAGTTTAAACCAAGGATGAGCAAAGTGGCAGCAATAAAATATTACACAACTAAATCCCCTTAATTTTCCCTTAATTATCCCAATCAGCATAAAAGAAAAAGGGAGACACATATGAGACAGAAATCCTGGCTTCCATTTTGTCAGTTCATTAGTTTATTAGTATTTTGAGTTACTGCTTCGTGTATTAGTGACTTTTATTTTGACACGGTCTGACCCTCGCGGAGCAATCAGCCAGCTGATTAGCTCTTTTTGTTGAGGTGTTGGGACTTAATCTGTAAACGGACGCCATGTTGAGCGTTACGAGAACCCCCGCTGATACTTCAACCAGTGGTCGTCGCCATTCATTTCTCCTGTTCACACTCAGCACGAGTCCATATGAGTCCATATGAGACTGCCACGGCTCACACTAACAGAGTGATGGCGCCTCAGATGTGTGTCGGTTCTGCCTTCTTGCTCAGTACCGGTTTCCTCTACACGCTTCGTTCACGTGACAGACAGCTTTTCATGCCAGACTGAGGTAATTATTACTGTGAAAGTACCAGCGGCAGTAAAACTGTACTCCACATTGTTATTGTTGAGCTTTGACGATTGATACGCGCTGCACTTGTGCCGCGAACCGTCCCTAGTCCGCGCGAGAAACACGCGCGATGACGTCACCAACTAATCGATTATTCATTTCGTTGCCAAGTAATTTGGTCGTCAATTAGTTGTTGCAGCCCTAGTACACACTGTATTTTGTGACTTATTATTATTATTATTATTATTATTAATAATAAATAAATAAATAGACAAAAACATATATTTGTGTTCCTCTATTCCGCATATCTATAATAGAGCTAGACTTTTACAGTGTATTGGTTTACTGACAGCATTTTCCAATATTAAATAAAAACTTGTTGATTTCTGAGTGTTGGTAAACCTTTACCTTATAATGGCAACAGCAAGACCAATCTCCCCATAATATAGGAAAACCCTAGTCCAGACACTTAGTAGATGAATAAGAATTGTCTTCTGTTGAAGAGTTCTGTATAGCACTGAAAAAGGGCTCTTCAGCTTGTAACAATAGTGGAACCCTGTTGATGCTTTTTAGAACTATTTAAAAACGGTATCTACTTTAAAGGGATTGTTCTGCAGTCCTATGCAAAAATGTTGGCACCTGTAATGTAAAGTTTTCTCAGAGAAACACTTCTGCATATTCTAAATAAGCATAGTTACTGTGCTTTTTAATACAAAAAATATATAATAGAATTTGGGCTCTAGAAGATATTGTACATTAAGGTTTCTTTCATGTGGATGAATAATTCACTTCTTTTGATCTAGAAACTCTAAACAACATGTGTGGGCCCACCAAAGGTTTGCAGAAGACTAGATATAGATCCATTGACTTTACTTAAGAACCATTGAAGAACACAGTTTAAGGTTATAGTCAATTATTTGATTAATTTTTAATTCCTGTCATGGTTACATGATACAAAAAAGTGTTAAATACCCTTTCCCTATTAGCATGAGAATAACACATTTATTTAATATGAAGAAAATCTGATAAAAATACAAGATAATGAATAGAAACCAAAACCATCTTCACAATAGTTATATCATCCAGGAAAGCACTGTTTAACTAAAACTATTAATTCATGGGTTATTTTTCAATTATTAGAATAGATTTCTATATATTTATTGGCTTTTGCGCTCTTTTACTTAACTGATCCATAATTCCATTTATTCTGGCAGTGCTCGCCTAGTGAAGGCATTTTATGTTCTTGTTTGGGTGCAGTCTTTTTTCTGCGGGTCTGAAATGTGCACGCCTGTCCAGCTTTAAGTGTCTTTGGCTGAATCTGAAGACATTACATTATCCACTGCTTAATGGTCTTGCAATGGCAAGAAAGCAGTACAACAGAATCTTGCTATTTTCAAATCTTTTCCCCTTGATTTGAACCTTATCAAGCATCTTTCTGTAGCCAAAGGAAATAAAGATGTAATGCCACTGAGCGAGGGATCCTGGTCAGGTCTGTCATCAACCAGTTATTCTTTACTCCGCCTCTGAGGTCACATGCGCTGCAGCAGAGTGAATTAGGGGTGAGCCAATCAGACTTTAACACAGTGGCCCTCCAGTAAACTGTACAAGTGTGTGCATCCGCTTGTGTAAGTGTGGGGAGTGTGGCTCTGTGGAGGTCATGTACATGGCACCTGCTATCAGTACAAAGCATGTACAGTACAAAGAATGTATACACTCAACTCAAGTGTAAACCTCATTACATTGCAACATGTTAAAGATTGTTTAGCCTAGCTTAAACATTATTTCCCAACATAAGTAGTATTAACCAGAGACATGATGAGTTCTGTTGAGCAACAGAGTTCCATGCTTATCTACACACCAGGCTATTATCTGAGTATTGCCTGTAAAAATGGTGTGCCTTGAGCAATACAGCTTTTTGCAATCCTATGTACACTCTACAGAAGCTTCTCACTGTATGTTGCACAGTTCTGACTAGTTCTGTGTGCCTAATGTTAGATACAGCATATGTGTTGATGTTAACAGAAATACTGGATTGGATATCGGATTAGAGAAAAAAAAATTGTAAACCCTGTAACACTGAAAAAACACACATTCACACTGTGATGTGATGATATTAGCTGGGTGTTTCTTCCTAGTAAGTAAAGTCATTTGAACATGCTAGCCTAATTTGCAAGGTTGATGAGAATATTTTTAAACTGAGAAAGGAAACTGGGCTTTAGTAACATGCTTCAGTTAAAACAGCTCATTTCAAAGCTTGGTAGTGTTTAATGACTGAATATTAAATTGAATATTAGATGTGTTTTACTCATGGTCTCATCTCATAACAGCATGTTTTTAGCAGGTACAAGCATGCAAATGACTGAAAATAACCATCAAGTCTTTCATCAATATTCAGGCATTTTCCTAGCTTATGAATTTCCATTTTATTTCAACTCATAAGATCATGGTGGGTAGGACGAGGATGGTGCGTCAGTGTTGTTTGTCATTTGTAGGGTTAGCTAATGCATACATTTTACTGCTTAATTAGCACACTACATGCCATATCAACTAACCTGGGTTGCAGTACGACACAAGGTGGAACAAACTGTAACTTGCAGTACTGTCTATTCAAATGAAAAGAGACCTAGGTTAGGCATATGCATTTGAGGGTTTGGGTGGGGAGTGTTTGCTGCTGTACTAAACCGTGAAGTTCCTAAAGTGTGAACCGAACTGTAGGTGTTCTCCAGAGCAACGACAGGTCTAGTGGTGGCGAATGGGCTGAAATTGTGCAGAAAAGGACTGACGTAAAATAAAGCAAGTGCCTGTGTCCAGTCACTAACTGCTCCAGTGTGTTTGAGGGACATGGACAGATCCATCTGTGAAACATGGAGGCCTCAGCGACGCGTTCCACTGGCACACTTTGCAGTGTGACTCACTCACAGAAATGAACTCAGATCCCCTTTTAAACAAAGGCCACGTCCAAAGCCATCGCAGCTTCGCCAGGGCTGTTACTCATAATTATCATCTGTGCAGCAAATGTCAATCATAAGCAGATATGCCAATTTTATGCCTGTGAAAAGGCGACCGTAACTAATACAAGCATACACTGAGAAATGACGAAAAGGAAACATGGACGAAAAGGTTATTTTGCGATTCCTTGCACCATAGAGCCCAGAAACAACAGGAGGGAGAGAGAAAGAGAGAGAGAAAAAAAATCCCAGCAGCAGGGCTGGAGAGGTGTGTGTGGGAGAGGGCAGCAGGCCGTAGGAGAGGGCTTTGCGGTGTTTTAAATCAAGCAGCCACTGGCTTTTATGCGTGTGGATTGTTTGTTCGAAAAGCAGAAGAGAGAGAGGCTGAGTGAGGTCGTTATTGTTGGAGCAGGAGGCACTCTGCCGCATCTGTTCCTGTTTTGCTCCCCTGCAGACACCGCAGCACTACTGGAGCAGGTTCAGAGAGCGTGGCCTGAACTCTCAGCACAGCCAGCGCAACAACTGCTGACTATAAAATGACCAGCAAGGCTACTGACAATTGAGGGGAAAATGCATCAGTGTAAAATGATGCATCAATCTGATTCTGATGTTTTAGTACTGATTAGAAGCAATTAAAATTCTAAAAAAAGTGCAGCAAATATTGGTATGGTGTTTTTATTGTCTGTACTCCACTACCGTGTTGAGTTCCTCTGTTGATATGTGTAGATTCAGAAGACATATTAACATTCTTTCTGAACCATGCCAAAGTTTGAGATTTTAGGATGCTTTAAATAGTTTCTTAAAGGTAACATATTTGACCCTTTTCCCACAAGTTAACACTGATCCCTGAGGCTTGTCCGTGCTTGCATTTACTTCACCTTGAGTTCATATCTCTTTTTGCTTGCTTGCTCTACCACAGAACATACACTTTCTCTCTCTACTTTTCTCTCTCTCTCTTTCTTGCTCGTTTGCTCGCTCACTCTCTTACAGCCCATGCACACACAAACAAAACACACACACTCTACAGTCACATTTTTGATGACAATGGTGCATTTCAAAGTAGCCCCTTAAAAGAACATGATGATTTTGACCCACGGCTGCTGAGCCAATTCTGAAAGGTGTGTTGAATGCTTGGTTTTCTCTCCTATGCATCCCACAAACAACTGACACCCCACCAACAAAGTGTTTTTCATGTCCCCTTTAAAAAGGAATCTGATTGCTTTTGCATGCTTAATATGGACCCACACCGGCCCAAACACACTCTACTACTTCAGACTAGCGTAATAGTTAACATGCACACAGTGCAACCTAGGGTGCAGTTCTGTGATGACAGGCCTCCATACGAATATCAGAGTGAAAGAACCAGTATAGTTGATACACTATCATAAAAGCTGTGTGCTGTTGATATTTAAGTGAGTGATTGATGGAAAACAGCACAGCTGCACCCAGCCTTTTGCCAGAGGAGTTCCTCAGGCCTTCTCTGACTAATTTATGAAGACACTGTTGTTCGTCAGTGTGCAGGAATTGTGCATTAGTATAAGACATTTGGTACAGTCTGGTTAGTCAGTCACCCTTTTTTTTACCTCAGTTGTAAGTTCAGTCTTTGTGACCCTACACAATAGTTCAGTTGATCTCAAGAAGCCTATGTCACTTTATATCATCTAAACCACTGTACTACTGCGGAACAATACTGAGAAGAATGTCCGCACCATAGTTACATTTAGACCATTTTAGGGTTAACGGATGTTCTGTTATTCTTATGTGTTTTGGCAGAATCGTATTGAAGATGTTGCCTTACTTTATGGATGAGATAAAGTGCTGATATTTTTGGCTATGGTTTCCCACCCATCTCACCCATAACTGGTGTGCTTTTTGCACTTGTGATTATACACAGCCTAGCCAAAGAGAATATTTTGGCTGCATTCGATAAGGAGTAATTGTGGGAAATGGAGTTTCTGTTGCAGTTTTTTTTTTTAGCAAAATCTGATTTCCTTTAGCCAGTGGTTTAATCCTGATTGCTCAAGACAAATAAACTGAAATGCATAGACTGGAGCCAGAGAGCCAGACCATGATGTGTTCCAAGTTCACAGCGCAAGGCCCTACACGTCGTTCAAAGACCAGACTAGAGTTTGCACATGTACCAGCTGTCAGAGAACATTGCTGAGAATGCCACAAGCACTGATACATTACTTGTATTGTTTCGGTTGACTGACAGTTCACTGGAGCTCGATTTGCTAGGCATGTGTTTTGCCACACTCACTGTTTGACTGATACTGTGCTTGTAGTTGGGTGTGTTTGTGAGGAATTACTGAACTGTAGAATTTGAACTAGCTTTGGACTTCAACATCGGCATCGTTGTATATCACAATAATTTGAATTAGGTGGTGCTAGGTGTTATTTTTTATGTTTTGACCTTAAGAAATGATTTCTTTGTGCAATAATTCTAATATATGCTTATTAAAAATAAATAAGTTTACAATAGAAAATACTGCAGTTAATGACAGACTATACATACAAAACCCCAACAACTAATCAGCTACACAGTTCATCCTTTGAAGGCAATGTGAAGAGATTAAAACATAGATTTTCAATCTTGTAAACAATGACAGTGTTTATACAAATGAAACAAATAAACTCTTATTCATAAAATCTGCTTTCCAATAGAGGACATGGATAAGCTTGTCCAGAAGAATGGTAATGCACCAGTGTAGCAATATTGTGGTTCCCAACCAAACACACTATAGGAAACCCTGCAGGTAAATGGTGTTAATTGCTTTTGGTGCAGGATATATCATTATTCATTTTTCAGTAACATGTGACATAAGCTTGTCTAGTTGATATAACTATATGGTCATTATATTAACATTAGACAAATAATTAAGCTATGGAAGTAAGGCACTGTAACATTTGTAAATGAAATTTACTTTAATGAAAAAAGGTACCATTTGTTCTCACAGTGACCCTGGGAATGTGAAGGGGAAAAGGTCACAAACACTACTGATTCATTAGCAGAGTTCCTGTAAATTTCTTACACTCAGCAGGTCACTGGTGCTGTTTTGCAGCACTGCAGATGTGAAGCTGTTAGCAGAGCCTCTGTCCTTTAAAGAAGAGAGATTCCACCAAAATAATGTGCAACCATAGTGGTGACAGACTGCCCACATGACTAACAGCCCTTAATTTTAGGGAATGAAGGTTCAACTATGGAATCAAATAACTGATGCACAACGACATGGTGCCTGAAGCTGTGCTAAGTATACCAGCCACAGCTACCACCAGCATGTATTTTAGAGCCAAGCAGAAACAGGCTACTTCAAAATTAAACCACTCTGGACAACAGCGCAAGCCAAAGTGACTTCAAAACACACCCCAGTGAAAGTTCCACTCAAACACGGCTACATTTTAACAGCTGTTTATTACTCTGTTGCTGTGTCACAAAATGTGAGTTTAATTCTGAGAGATGAGGCACTTAACCTTACAATTATTCATCAACATGCCTAATATCAGGTCAGCAGGTCATGATCAACCAAATCAGTAGCTCTGACGTGGGTTTAATGGAGATTTTCCTCATTCCATCCAGTTGTGTTTTCACACATCTGTTTGATATCAGGAAAAAGTAGATGGTAGACGTGACTGGACGCAAGAAGTAGAAATAACCCTTTCACTTTTATCTGTGATTGATCTTTGTTGAAGAAGAAGGAAGTGTTTTACTTTGACAAGGAGGAAATCCCCCTCACCGTGTAAAAGCAGGTACTAGAGGCCAGTATAGACAGGTAAGCAGGCATGCAGTTCTTAAACATGACCTGCCTGCATTCAAAAACTTCCTTTCTGGGGGTTTTTCCAGGAATCTCACTGAAACTATGGCGCAATCATTCTGCACACCTTTGGAATCTGAGCAGAAAGCAATCTGCAATAGATGATCCTGATAATTAGAATTTGGTGGGAAACTATGGGGGCTATTCAGGCACAGGTTTCATGGTTTTGAGGAAGTGTTAAACAGGGATGTGGTATTGTACTTTCAGTGCATCCGTGTGACCAAAAACTGTAAACCAATGGAAACTGAAGCCAATCTAGGCTGGAGTCAGCTGACTCACATTCCCAGGGTCCCTCTGGAGAAGGGCATCAAAGTCAATCTGTGAAAACACACGGCAGGGGAAATGTTGAAAGAAAATTTCAGTTCACATTACAATGGGAAGTGAAGGCACACCACAGTGAAGAGCAGATTTCATGTTCCTCTAGAGCTGTATTGGTATAAGACGCTCCTTAGTTAGTTGAGGTGCATGCATGTCGTAAATGGTAGTTTGTCATGTGAAAGTGCGACACGGTGTACAGTGTACACATTCATCATTGCATCGTTTTTCAGGTGTATTGCCAAATATAGATATAAAGATCTACATCGACCATGTAAATAGTTTCTACCACTATTTGTGTATTAAGTGATCAAAAAAAAATCCCCAAATTATTGACTCAAGTGTAACTGGTAAAATGAGTTTTCATGATGCTCTGTATTATTTCTTGCCATTCCTCACCTATATGATTCTTATATGTTAGGATCGAATCATTGTAAAGTCAGTACAGAATAGGATTTAAATACATCCTAAACCCTTAGATGCTTCAGGTGATAGTGTTCATGACATCATTCATGTGGACTTCCTCACCTCCTTCCTCTGTGTGGGCAAGTGTTGCAACTCGCAAACAACTCAAAGTTTCTGCTGGTTAGAAGGTGCACGGAGGTGGATATTGTGGGCAACAAAGGAAAAACCCATGTTTTGTTACGCATGATTGCAAAAGGCAGAAAGGTTCCACCTGGTAAATTGATAGCAAATGTTGAATTTCAGAGTAAAATTGCTGCTATCAGATTTTCTATAATAAACCTTAAAATAAGAAAATGTTAGTGGATGTGAATAGTATTATATAGTAGGGTAGTTCTGTGCCGCTACTTAATGTGAATTTGACATGGCTAATTAATTTAAATTTTGCACAGATTTGTACACTTTTAGCTAAATGTTTAGAAATGGACCCTAATAAATACTTCATATTGGTATTTTTGCATGTAGTCCTAGTGCATGTAGACTTGGGCAGGGTGGTCTAGTAGACTGAGCCTGACTCATACTACAGTAGACTTCCAGGAGGATGTTTTGAACCAAATAACAGTAATTATGAGCTCCTTAATGACCAAGGTAATTATCTGAGCATTACCCTAGGTAATTACCTTAGCACCAAATTCTCCAGGAAAATAGTTCTGCCTTCCCTTTCAGGAGCATGGATTAATCTAGTTTTCCAACTTTGAGTTTGAGGTTATAAGGTTCAGGTTCCCGTTTGAAAGCTTTATAAAATTCTGACTCCTCAAACCTTGTGCTAACCTTCAGCAACCATGGTGTTGTCATAACTGCCTTAAGGTCTCAAAACGAAAGTAACCAATGCCCACATGGCTGGGTGTCTTACAGTTTCTCCACTGTGGAATGTGATTAAGAAACTACAGTTCTTGGAACAAGACCAAGACAACTCTTGGAGAGAACTGCTAGTATCCTGATTAGAAAGGCAAATCAAAACCTCCATGTGAGCACCAAGAACCAATAGAGAGGTTTAGCATAGTCAAGAGTTGGTATACCATTCCACTGCACAGCATTTCTTGTATGATCATAATCTTCATGGAAGAGTCATAAAAGTTTGATGCATGCTAAAGAAGGAAGAAATGAGTTTTGAAAAAAAATTCTGTCGACTGAGAAAGTCAAAACTGTACTCTTTGGCCATGATTACCAAAGAAATTTCTTTTGTAGAAAAAAAGAACTGCATTGAATGAAAAGAACAGTTTGCCAACTGTGAAGCATGGGTGTGGCTCTATCGTGCTTTAGGGTTGTGTTGCAGTCAGCAATATTCGCAATATTCTACGCAATACAAGCTAGTCCTGGATGGAAAATGGCAACCCATCTGTTTGAAATTCTAAGCTGAAAAAAGGATAAGAAAGAGAATAACGATTCAAAATACACCATGGAATGGCCCTCACCTCACCTGACCACGGATAGACCTTAAACAAGCTCTGTGTGAAAGACGATCCAAGAATATCTCCAAACAAGACGCCTTCTACAAAGAAGGGGTGGGGGGGGGGCTTTAAGTTGCTACAAAAAAAGTATTTACAAGCAAGATTTCTGCCAAAAGGGTTGTTAAGTCCTGACTCTGTAAGATGCCCAAACTGTTGCACAGGCCATACAGATGGTTGTTATATAAGACCGATAAACTGTGCATTACCACTTTCTGAAAATATTGTGAAAATATATGTTCAGTTAGCTACAGAGGCAGTGTTTACTACTTCTCATTAAACAAAATAACAAAATAGACCTCCTTCTAAAGCACTGTGTAAAACTCATGTATGTGAATTTGCTACAACAGTAACATGTGGTGTGCATTTCTAAAGTAATGACACATGGTTGCTTATGTTCTCTGTTGGCTGACTCAGCAGTGAGATGGGGATATAGAGGAGCTCTGTGAAAACTGGGCTCAGTCTTTCCTGAAGGCAAAACTGCCACAGTTCTCTTTTCCTTACACTGCAGAAAAGTGTTTCTGAACTCTTTGAAGTGTCTGAGGTGCTGTGATTTCCCCCCCGAAGAAGTTCTGATTGTCAGCAGGGTGCAAGCGCTAACTGCAGTTAGCTGGGAAACAGATTAAATATTTACCAGAGTGTGAAACTAATCATTATACTAAACCATTAGGTTCTCAAATAACTTTTGATGTGCAGTTTACTAAAGACAAATACTGGGCAGTCGGTTTGGAAAGTGTTCAGAATGTGATGTCCGAGAGTTTAGATGGTGTTTAGGTTGTATACTCGAGTGTTTCATTGCAATCTTTAGTGTTTGTGTGTTTAGTATGACAATCTGGCTCACTTTTTCCTCCTCCTTTTTCCCTTTGTTGGATACACTGATTTTAGTCGGAAAGCAGACTTATTCATGACAATGAAAGAAGCACAAAGAGAAGCTTCATAGCCTGGGCAGAGTGGGCCTGGTGGGCTGGCTCGGCGCTGACCCCTGGAGGATCTGTGTGGGATGCACTCATAGACAGGGTGACAAAGCACAGCCTTTCACCATCTATGATCTTTGACCTACAGCTCACCCCCAGTCTACAGCCCCCTCAGCTTTAAAGAGACATGGCACAATCCAACCTAACACAATACAAAAGACCTTGGACTTGTGATAAGATGTCAAACGAGTCCTGTAGAATACCTGATGCTAAAGGATGTTAGCATCTTTAGCCAGGACTGACATAATGGATTGCTTACAAAAGCAAATGAGTTGTCTAAAACAAATTGATAATGGGATAGGATGCTCTGCTTATCTACACAAAGAGATTACACAGTAATGTGCAGACGTCGACGACCACCCTTCATTTCTAGTCAAAACCTACCAAATGTGGTCCAAGAAAGGACAACCTCTGACCGGGTCATGGGCACCTATGTCTCATTGATGTGATTCATGGAGGTCCCAACTCGCAACTTATAGGACCTAAAGGATGTGCTGTTAATGTCTTGGTGTATACTAAATATTAGGCAGGTGGTATTGATGTTATGGATAATGAGTGTGTAAGGACATTGTCTTTCAAGTAACTTCAGCTGAAACCGTCATCAGTTTCCTGTTAATTAGTTGTGGTTTGAGGAATGATTTCAAAACTGTGGTGTTTTGTTCTCCAGTGCTCTAGTTCAGTTCTTTAAGGTCCCTAAGGAAAGAACTTAGACTGAATGTGGGAGGCTACTACTTTATACTAGAAGGCTGGGCCCCCTTGCTGAGAATCCAGTAGTGAAGCGTAGGAGTCATGATAGATGGGAAGGACACAGACAAGGGAGGTGCTAGGGTGTGCAAACTCATCGCAGAGAATATTGGTGGCAAGCAGGGAATGTATAAACTAGAAGGGTGGAGTTTTAGACAGTGTTTTTTCCACATTTCAGTCATTGTGTAACTAGCGTTTCACTAAAGCACTTAGTTATTTGTGAATGTCATTTCAGCATACAACATACTGGTACCCAGTGTCACTGTGTGCTTTGTTCTGTGTCCTTGCAGTGCTGGAGCGGCTGCTGGAGGAGCTGCAGCGTTTTCTGAAAATCCTGGATGGAGAGTACCTGAGTGGAAATGCCACAGTGCAGAAGAACCTTCTCAATGACCTGCTGCAGTCTTACAAATCCTCAAATGGTAACGCACCATACTTGGATGGCAACACAGCCAGCCGTAGGACATGTCCAAAAGCTCTTTTGTACAGTGTATGTGTTCTGCAGTAACTGGGGCGCAAGCAAGAAGTACATGTTCTTAAAAATGAAGGTGCTAAAAAGGGTTATTTTACCTGCAATGATTTAGGGTGGCTCAACATTGCAATATGCAGTTTTACTGTCAGTCGTTGTATATTTACTCAATTTCCCAGATTCCTCTGCTTGCTCAGATGACCACTTCTGCCAATCGGAGACAAAAACTGATCACCAGAGTTTTAGAACGCACCCCTGAAGCTCATGAAGCTTGTGTGGTTTAGAGAGGACCTGAGTGTGCTAATGATATTCCCAACTGTATCAAACACTCTCTCTGATGGTGCTCTGGGTGTTCTTACAAACCAGAGAAACACAGCGGTGTGTCGGTTGCGTGCCATTCCCTGCAGTTCGCTTGTTAATAGCACGATATTGTGATATTGCGTGGTTACTGCAGCCCAAGATGCCATAGAAGACCATTTTGGTCTTATTATGAGCAGTATTTATAAAGAAAAATGCATAAAGAACATTTCTTCACACTCTTATCTTAAAAATGGTTCTTCTATGGCATCACTAAAAGAACCATTTGTAGAATCTTTATTTTTAAGAGTATGTCCTACATGCTTGCACCCCAGTTACTGCATACCGCACACTGCTGTATATTCACAACCACTGTTTCCCTTCATAGAGGGTGATTGTTTAGTACAATGTTGTCATGCATGCTTAGTGTGGATTCTGTTCAATACAAAGCCAAGTAGCTGTTGAGCATATGTTGTTATTGTTGTTTTTTTTGTATAGACATGGCAGTAAGTTCTATGTTGTGTTGGGCTTCTGTACTTCTTCCTCTGGCTCCAAACTGTATCATTTTCCAAGGCTGTTTTTATCCTCAAGGGACACTCACTTCCTTTGAGTAGCAGCTTATAAATAGCCTTTATTTCCATCCTCCAAATCCTAATCTGTTTTCACTGTACCCGTAAAGCACATTGCAGTTTTTAGTGTGCTGTTTTTTCTCTCTTCATAACCATATCAAAGCTTAGTGCTCCACGTTTGACACTTGAATATCTTACAGGCTGCAGATTATAACATCTTCCCCATTATACTGCATAGAATTCCACAGAATTAGAACTCTAAAAGCTCTGAATACTCTGTGACCGTTCCTTCAAACTCCGGCCTATAAAGCAGTCTCAGCACGCTGGGATTGAAACAGAATTTTTTGTATTGTGAAAAAAAATGACCCTTTGTGTGTGTCCCGTCCCCTTCCCCTTGCCTGGCTTTGATGTGAATAGTGGGTGGAGGCCCTAGAGGTGCTGTCAGGCTTGTCAGCAGGACAGAACTATGTTTGTTTTTCTGTCTCTCTCAAAAATCTACTTCCCGCTAAAAGAGATAAATGAAGAATACATCTGATGTTTTAAGTGTAAAATGAATAGCAGTACAGGAGATAAAAAGAGAAAAAGTATTTTGTAGGGCATTTATTACTTTTATTATTATGGCCTGCAGATAACTTGCAAATTATTCTGACAATAAATCAAGTAAATATATTATATAAGATGTGACTGAAATATGCATATAGTTGCATTTACATTTTCTGACACATTTATTGAAGTTACATGTTTTGTTGTTTCTTTCTTTCAATAATGCAAACAAATATTGTATTTGTATTAGTTTTAGAGCACACTTTGTATTATGAATTTGACATTTTAAAATAAATTAGAAAATTCATCATTCTTCAGCATAACCTCAAACCTTTAACTAGACTTGGACACAAAAGGACAATGGCAGCACACGTCAACATGGTTGTAGAATGGATTAAGCAGGCATTAAGCTTTTGGAATGACCCTGTTGAAAATATGCTGTGCTTTAAAGTCGTGTCTGTGAAAACCAACACATTTAATTGAACGCTACTAGTTCTGCAGAGAAGAGCAATGTCAAATGTCCAACCAGAATGCTGCAAGAAGCTTGTTGATGGTTACTAAAAGCATCAGTAAAAAAATAACATTCAGAATAACTTTTGGTTTACAAGTAGTGATCTAATCTCAAGACAAATTTAATAGAGAATTATTTTAAATAATAAAAATTATATATATTGTTTATCACTGAAAATCTGGAATAAAACATCTATTTTTTGTTCTAAAATGCATATTAATTAAATCTACATTTTATACAAATTACAGATTTAAAATATGAAAAGGCAAGTAGTGCTATATTTGGTGATATGACCAAATCAATATCAAGATTGCGATTAATGAGTGATTATATAAGCTTTTTGAGTTGCTCATTCAGAGTTCTCCTTCTTATTGCTTCCATGTTAAATGCTGAACAGGTTATGTGACTACCCATGTGTTTTTTTCAAGGGGCAGTAAATCAACACATACTGTAGGAAAAATACTAACAGAATTTGAACAAATGTATTAACAGAATGCAATAAATAAATGAAGATGAGCAAGATTAACTTAAAAAGTCAAGTTTCTTTCATTTTCAATGAATTGCCCAGACCTAATGACAAGTGATTCCAACATTTCAAATGGCAGTTGTGTATCATTATAATTATTCCTGAAAGTTGTGATCGAAAAAACAAGGTGGACTGAGCTTGGTTCATTTCTGATTGAATCTGCAGTCTCTTCATTCCTACTGTCTTTCAGGAGGGGATGAAGAATACATCTATATGAACAAAGTCATTGTCACTGGACAGAACCAGGACAAGGCAGACAGAGGTGAGTGTATCATTCAACATCTCAGCTGTAATTCACAACACAAAATAACCTGGTCACGGGTCTCTGGTGTGCTGTTAGCGCAACGGTCTGTAGCAAATAGCACTGAGAGATAAACACACCGTGTTGTGGTTTGGTTTATTGTGCCTGTTTTGCTGTTGATTAAACAAGCATCATTTCCAGAAAGCTTAGATTTAACACTGCTGAATGGTCTGTCATTTTCAGCGAGGTGACTGGTTGCGGTATATCTGTGAACCCCCCCCACCCCCTTTTTCTCCACCACTATTTCCTGTCTGTTTCTCAATAACTCCCCTCAGCTTCTCACAGCCAGACCCCCATCTGAGGCCAAGCTGCTTTGTTTAGATTTCACTGAAGAATGAGACTCGTGGAAAACTAGACCTAACATTCGCATTATGGCTGTCTAAGCCACAAGACGTATGTGTGGATCAGATGCGATAGTGTTCTTTGATCAGGCGGATTAACAGCTCTCACCATTGTGTAGGAAAATCACCCATTTTGAAGAGCAGCAAGAACAGAAAAGAAATAAAGGGAAAAGACTTTTAGTAGAAATGCCCTTTGAGGTCCAGAACCATTAAAAAAAGTGGCTTCACATTGTATCTGTCGAAGCTGTGTGATGTTCCTTTAACCGTATTTCTCCCTTGTACAAATATGTGCACAGTGTTGGTTCATTGTTCGTGAATAGTGATAACTGATATAAATGACTATATTATATTGTGCAACATCCAGGAAAGTAACACATTCAGATTTACAGAGAAATTGAAGGTCTTACGACCTTTAGCAGCTGAAATTCCACTTTAAAAAGTTCCTGCCATCATCTTGACTCCTCAGTGACTCTTAGCCCTTTGCTCTGCAAGTTTGGTGTTCATCTTGCAGCAACCCAGATGTTAGCATTTGGAGAGGAAGTCAGAGAGGAATGTCTGATAGGAAGTGCTTGAGTATGGCCACTGGCTCTTAAAATACTGCCACAGGCTGCATAAATTAGGAGGAGACGACTTGCAGCCTATAAGGACTGTATGTCAGTTGCAGCATTCATTCACACTCTCCCTTTCTCTTTTACATGGCATTAACACAGCATAAATGGGATGCATTCTGTGTATGTACTTTGTGTATGTGTAGGAATTGTATGTATGGATAAAAGTATTGGGACACCTGCTTCCGAAATCAGTTTCCCCTGCTTCTGTTGGAGTAACTGTCTCTACTGTCCAGGGAAGACTTTCTACTGGGGCATTGCTGTAGGGATTTGATTGCATTGAGCGACAAATGTGTAAGGATGTTGGATGATCACAACCCCACCTCATTCCCAAGTCCCCAACTCATCCCAAAAGCTTTGAATGGTGCACCATCATTCCACAGAATGAGCCGCTGTTCCGCTGCTCCACAACTTAATGCTGGGGGTGCATTATAAATATGTAGCCCACACCTGGCAATAACAGCAGTAACACTAAAAACACCTCCTTGTTTTTACACTCTTCTATATATTGTTGTTCTATAATTACAGACTGTGGTCAATCCGTTTCTGTGCACACTTTCACTCCTATCAGGCCTCCTTGTTCTTCAGCGGTCAGCACCCCACAGGAACACCACAGAGCAGGTGTTATTTGGGTGGTCATTCTCAGGACATCAGTGACACTGATGTCATGGTGACGTGTTTGTGTGTGTGTTGCACTATGTGGATCAGACACAGCAGTGCTGCTGGAGTTTTTAAACACCTTAGTGTCACTGCTGGACTAAGGATAGTCCACCAACCAGAAATGTTCACACACTGTCCTGTGGGGAGCATCCTGTGACCACTGATGAAGGACTAGAAGATGACCGAAACAAACTGCGGAGCAAGAGATTAGCTTCTGTCTCTGACTTTACATCTACAATGTTTAGAAATTCCAACAGCTACTGTGCAACACACACTAACACCACCACTACCACATCAGTGTCACTACGGTGCAGAGAATGAACCACCACTCAGAAATACATGCTCTGTGGGGTCCTGACCTGAATAACACAGTGAAAGGAGGCTAACAAAGTATGCAGAGAAACAGATGGACTACATTATACAACAACAAAGTGCTTTTATATGTTAAGTGGAGCTGATAAATGAACAGTGTAGAAACAGTGAGGAGTTTTTAATGAAACTACACCTGTATTATGTCTTATTCAAAAAGTCTCTGTAGAACCTCAAAAGTGAATGAGTGGGATTCAACTGCTGTAAGATGGAGGATTTATGTACAGTAGTATGTTAAGAATAATTTCCCTATATGGCAGATATGAGAACTAAATTGTATATTAAAAAAGACATCTTGAAAATGCAAATAATTGATTGTGTTCATACAACAGTTTCTTTTTTAGTTGCCAATTCAATGAACGATGCATTGTGAAGTGTCATTTTGGTAGCCTTTTGACACTCAGCTCGTTTGTTTTCATTTCTCCTCTCTTATCATCCTGTGTGTGAAATACAACATGCCAATCAGACCACAGAGCGGAAGCAGAGGCCAATGGAAGATCAGGAAAGCACGCCTGTGCCCCACAAAAGAGTCTACCAGAGCTGCCCCCACCAAGAACAGTGAGTGATTACCAGCTTTGTTACAACTGGCCTACTGTATAACTCTGTGATCATACAGCAATCGTTCCAACAGAATCAAAGATCTGGATACATACAGACCCACATAACCTAGATTCAGCTTACTCCCGCTGGACTGATTTCAGTCTCATTTTAATTAACTGTGGAGAAAAGGACTATTAGAAGTAAATATGCAAAATATGATTAATAATATAAAATAGAATTACTGTATAAGTAGTTAGTGGCTACAGTTTATAGTGGTGATCTATACCTATACAGCTTTTCCAGAGACATCTGAAAGGTCATTTAGCAGATCTGTTTATAGTGGAGATTTTGAGACATTTTGAGATGGCTTTTACTGCCCACCTATCGAAATTCACTTTGGCTCTCACTCTAGTTCACTACAGTGTAAAAGCTGTTTTCGGACTCATGCCGGTGTTATCTGCTGTTTGTTTAGTGTGGGTTTCAGCTTCGGTGAAAGCCAAATGAGTGTGTTTCTCACGCTTAGTAAAACAGCCATGTCTGTGTTTTACAGACCATATGAATGACCATAAATTCTTATTACTGGCAGTTCTAAAATCCCCAATAAATCCTGTATTTTAATAGATGCTGCAATCACCTTCTGGGCCAATTAATTCATCTTCATCTCCAGTGCAAAAAACGTGAGTGTGTGAGTGTGTGGTGCTCCTGTGGTTGCCGCAGTGTTCTATGAGGGTTTGTAGTGGGGACTACAGACAGACAGGAGGATGGAGAGAATTAGTAGAGCCTAGTGAGAAGGCTTTGAACTCCAGACCCATCCACAGGTCTACAGGGTGCAGCCACTGATTAACAACAGCTGCCGCAGCAGTTTGGGAGACACCGCTCGAGTGTAGACGTGTCGTTTGTGTGTGTATGTGAGTTAGCGCATGACAGAGTGAGATACTGTGGTGGCCAGTTTCCTAAAAACTCTAACTAATCTCTAAAATTATTCTACAAAAAATGTATTTATGTTGGTTGTTCAAACCAGAGGTACTCAGCTCTAGCCTTATCAGACCCTAGCAGGCATACTACGTCTTTAACAACCCTCAAAGAACACAAAGCTGTTGAAGACATACTAGATGTTTTATAATATTGTAAAGTAACAGATATTCAAGAGTGTGTAGCAATAGAAGTTTGATCAAGCAGTGTACATTTAATCAATTCTGATTTAGGTTTAATATAAAAATAAGTTTGTGTGTACAATCCACTGTCCTGTTTTTGTCTTGCCATCAAAACAAATAGGAAAAGGATGAAAATGTATAACTTTAGCACCACATGCCTAATATTGAGTAGGTCCACATTGGGCCGCCACAACATTTGACATAAACTCTGTGAGACCTCTAAAGGCGTCCTGTGGGATCTGGCACCAAGACTTTATCAGCAGATCCTTTAAGTCCTGTAAGTTGTAAGGTGAGGCCCCCATGCATCGCATCTTTGAACCTGTTTACTGGTTGTTCTTTCTTGGACCACTTTTTTGCATCTACTGACCACTACAAAGCCTACCCTTATTAAGATGCTCTGGGCCAGTCATCTAGCCATCACAATTTGGCCCTTGTCAAAGTGTCTCAGATCCTTATGCTTATTGACTTGCTGTCTAATATATCACACTTTTTGACGGATACCACTGCAGATGATGTTTTTCCACTTGATCTGGTGCTACATTATCTATGCCATTATGTATGTTATGGCTAATCGGTGTATCTGTACATAACAAGCTGTGTAGTTAACTATTTAATTGCCTAATTACATAAAATAACTACAGCAAGCAAAGTATAGTATGAGTTAAGGTTGAGTATAATTAAAGCTAATAACAGTTGTAGATCTCTAAGGGTTAACTTCAGTCTTCTCCTCCTCGTTCTGATCATCAGTAGCGGTCTCAAGTGATTCATCTGTACTATTTACTTCTTTCATGTCTGTGATCCTGGGAAGCCTGAGCAAGCAGGTCCAGAGTGACCCGTTTTTTGGGAACCCTGTCATCTGCCTATGGGGTTTCCATTTATCCCCATATATTCGGTATTCCAGAGTCAGACTGCGGTTCACTGTGAAGGCTGAGTCCCCTCGTACCATAGCTGTAAAGAGTGCCCCCTTGCTGTTAACATAGTGTCCTGGCATAGACGTCCACTGGCCAGTTGTGATGTTGTAGCAGTCCATGAGACAGCGCAGGAAGTCATCAGAAGGACCATTCCTCATCACATACAACTTATCACCATGCGCCACCATGCAGTGACCATAACTCTGAGGCCGTATCATAGTGGTGGTCAAGATCCATTCATCCTTGACGGGAATGTATTCGTAAATATCCGTAGTGTCAGGAGGCTTCCAGAAACACACAAAGATCCTTCTCCGTGCCACTGCGCTCGCCGCCCCTGCCACCGGACGGGGCGCATGCTTAACTAAAGTCCAAGCACGAGTGGACACGTCACACACTTCTGAAGAAGATATGATCCTCCTGTCGTACTCTCCACCGAAGGCATACAAATGTCCTTCATGACCCAAAAGGGTGAAGTTGTACCTGGGCTGCTGAGGCCCATCAAACACGCTCCAGGAGTTGCTGAGCACATTGTAGCAGAAGCTGAAATCTACTGTCTCCTTGCTAATCCCTCGCACACCTCCCACCACGTACAGCCGGTTGTCCACCACAGCCACCCCAGCCATGGAAGTGCTGGCGTCCGTGGGCAAGTCAGTCAGGAACCTCCAGTCTCCTTCCTCTTCATTTAGGGTCCACACTGTCCTGAAGGCATCCTGCAGAATCTTCATAGAAGGGATGTGTGTCCCAAAAGCGATGAAAGAAGCAGGTGAAAGGGACTCCACATAGCGAAGCATTTCCTCTGGCAGAAAGTCTGCTGCTTCCTGCAGGTCCTGGAAGGCGTCACGGATGAACAGGGCCGCACTATGAAATAGGTGCCACAGGCCAAACACTGCTGCCGTATGGCAGAGGAGGAAACAGTTGTCGGTGTCCAGGATGTCTATAAGGTGCTGGATCAAGGCATCCACTTGAAGAAAGGCAGCACACTCTGCAGCTTCCACAATCTCATCAGGGTCCCTGATACTTAGCTGTTCACCCCTGGATATAGCCAAAGCGATTAGGAACCCCCTTGCCTTCAGTCCCCCCTGAAGATGGAGCTCATCTTGATGGCTCTCCCTCATCCCGGAGCGGAACAGAGCGCGAAAGTACTCTGAATTCTGCTCCAGCAAGGCCTTATCCACAGTAAATACACTACCTTCCACTCGCACCCTCAAAGAGTCTGTTGGCCCCAGTCCCTCTCCCAACACAGACGCTTCAATCTGGGCTGTAGGACTCCTGTCCAGCTCCAGTCTGCTGGGAGGCTCCATAACACCTCCAGCTTGCCTTTGTCCACCTAGTAATTCATCCACTCTTACCATGTGGCCTTAAGGAGGTCCAAATAATTATTGTTTTTGTCCAGGCTTGACGCTAAACATAAGTGTGTCAGTGGTACTGTCGTGTTACAGGCACACTCCTCTCCTGTTGCTGAAAATAGAGCCACCCTAAAGATAGCAACAAGGCCGGTCACCAGAGTCAGTCAGGAAAGGGAGTGTGTTGTATACTGCAGACAGAAAGAGTCTAATCTTATAAATAGTGGATAATGTTGTTCTAAGGTTCTTATTTTCCAAACCCAAATTCTAAGTTAAAACTGCAACAGGACTTTCAGCTGTGATTCTTTATTATCATTGCAATTTAGTCCAAGGTTAGGCTAAATTGAGAAGGGAATCGGAATTGGTTTCCACTTCTTGTGAATTGGACACTTGTCGTATCTAAGGCTGTTAAGAAATCAAGTGATCACCATCTAATCACATTTTTATTTTTATTATTATTATTATTTTAAGGCCTAACAATAAAAACTTAAAGTAAAATAATAAAGTGAAGTAATTAAAAGTGAGTGAAAAAGATAAAATAGGAAGAAGTACAAATTTTTAAAGCGTCTTTCTCTGTCTTTTTTAGGTATGTCTAGGTATCAGTTTTCATTTTTTAATCAAGTTTAATAGGTGTAATTATGACAGCACAGCAAATGTTACCCCCAATCCTGCTTACAATCAGTAAAATGTTCAGTATGTCATTTGACTAAACTCAGCAAGGTTTTATCACAAAGGGTTATGAAGAAATCAAATGTCACTAAACTGAAACAACTGAAATAAATAATTGTGTGTACCTCAGGGCCTACAGTAGGTCAGGGTGAGTTCAGAAGACGATCAGGAGGTGGTGACAGCTGGTCAGAGAGCATGTCAGTGGTTAATAAGTCTGTTAACAGTGCTGATTATTTTCCCCTCTACCCTCTGTACCCCAGCACTGTTGGGCCCAGGCCGGCCTGTGTTTTTACTGAGCTGGATTCTTGGCATGGGAACCAGGGATTTTCCATGTTCTGGGTGTTCATTTGGTCTCATTCCCACTTGTCTTTTTTTTCTCTCTTTCTTTTTTCCTTAAGACTGGCGCTTTTTCCTTATTTATGCCTGCCTCCTCATCTGCTTCCTCCTGAGAATGGGTTTCCGTGGTGATGAGAGAACAGGGGGGCTGTTTGTTTGAACAAAGTCAAGAGGATTGGGGTTCCAAAATGTGGGTCTAGGCCGGGGGTTGTACTCAGGATTGCTGCTTACAGTGTGTGTTCTCTTGTCGCACTTATCAGCATAAGCAGCAACTGTCCTGGATTATTTATTTATTTATTTATTTATTTATTTATTTATTAAAGGGTCTGCTGGGCTCTAGGTTCTGGCCTTTGGGTGAGGCCAAAGCAGCACTCATAATCAGTTTGAGAGGGAGGAAGCAATCGCTTGCTCTTTCCTTTTAATCACTGGCAGATGCACAAGCACTCATAAGCTGCTTTTCTTACCTCCCAGTGTATTTTCAGCCTGTTACAGTGTCACAGGGTGAAGGAGGAAAAGAGGGAGTTGTGGTGGGGGGAGGGGGAGGGGGGGGGTGTAGAGTTGTGAGAGTGTGTGAGAAAAATAGTTTCCATTTAGCTTAGTTGAGACCCTCCTGAGCTTGTGTGCACTATATGTGGGGCTACTCATTTTCCCACCAGTCCCTTGTTTTCTAGGTCTGTGTATTCACAACTGCCCTTCTTTTCCAGCTTCAAATTAAAACTTCAGTTTAATTTATACTGAACTAAAGTTTACACAATTGTGCCAATACATGATTTTTGCTTTTTATATTTTGCACTGCAGCTATGAGGCTAATGTATCTAACAAGCAATGGAAGCTATCGCCAGTTAGCATCAGACTTCCTCAGATTGTACAGTAGTCTCAGGTAAACTTGCCTATATGGTTTATAACACTGTGTGACAGTCTGCTTTCTATAACAATGCACAAACCTATGCTGCATTGCTAAAATCAGCACTAGTGGTCTTTGTGACGGCTGACATTTGTTGTACTCTTATATTAAGACCCATAGCAAACTTTCGCTTTCACTAACAGTCAACATCCTGTTTCTCCACCAAGGCTCTGAGCCCAGTTGTTTATGAGTACTCCCCTGCCTTTGTTTTAAAATGGACACTTATCCCTTCAGTTAACCTCGCTAACCTCTTTGGCCATGTCACCTTCATTGAATAGGCATCTAAACTGAGCAGCAGATAGAAGTGTAAAGTGTAAGGGGAGTCTCCGTCTATCCCTCATGATAAATCAACATAAATTAACATCATGGTTCGCAAGCCAACCAGGACCTTGTTTTCTCTGTGTGGGTGGTTAATATAGGGAGGCTCAGGGCTGTGTGTTTTGCCCCGGGGCAGGCGTCACTGTGTGACGGGGTATCATATGTAGGGATTTAGTGATGTTTTGAGTAGACTGATTTGGGAAACCCACTATACCACTCCACACCCATCTAAAACCATTACTTCTGCAGGCAAACACGTGTGGAATTCCTGTCTGAACCGCGTAAGGCTGAGGTCAGAGGGAGCTCAGATTCAGGGTGGAGGAATTCCCCTCACAGAGAACGACCCAAAGACAGGTGCACATGAAGCACCCCTGAGTTTTGCTTATTGTGTGATGCAGATTGCATCAACTCAAATCCTCAAGGTCATATCAAAACCTAGACCACAAACATTAGAGTTAACAGCACGCTTCTATTTTCTTTGCCATGACAGAGATACAAGGTCAAGGACAGACATACAAGATTAATACATGCCGAGTGGATTAACCAGTAGTTCATTATTAGTAATCATTGATGTTTCTCTCTCTCTTTATTTATTTATCTACTTGTCTATAGCCTATAATAGCAAGGGAGCCCTTTCCTCTTCCCCCAGCACCAGCATGTCTGGAGTCTTCAGAGAGTTACTACGAGGAAGCTCAGCCCTATGATTCAGCCATTAATGGTAAGCCCTCCACTTTGACAGCTCTCACATGACATATTACAGAAAGATCAAAAACATGTTAACACAAAAAGCATGTATTTTTTTTAGAGTTCAGGAATTCAACAAGAACCCATGCTGTTTATGGATCATTAATTCATGTAAATTCAATTTTCATGGTCAGGTCACCCAGTTTGACACTCAGTTTTGTTGTTCTGGCAGCCCTTCTTTTCTACAGCAAATGGGCGGACACACTGTTCACTCAGTGTCCTGATTTAGCACAACTTAGCTACTGCCACCAAATTCTAGCTAATGCAATAGAGAGCTACCATCTCCAAATTTGGTCTGCGGCTTTTTGGAAGGTTCCCCTTCAAACAGTGCCTTGACACAGAGGACCCTGCGGCTAGGGAGCACAGAACAGTGATGCTCTTTGTTCGGCTACACTGGGTCCTCTGGCACTGGACACAGTGAAGGAACATTGACCGTGAGCCCAGGAAATGGGGGGCAGCTGAAGCAGCGTCTTTGGTAGATAGAGCAACCTTGAGGGGAGGGGAAATTTATGTCTTCAGCAAATGTGCAGAAGGCACAATGACTTTATCAAGCTGCTGTCTTATTCAATATCTATTAATAAAAGAATTACATGCGTTGTACAGTCAAGTTATAAGGACACCCTATGAAAACCGTTGTTTTATATATATATATTTAAACACATGGACATATGATCTTCATTTGAGGGGGTAATGTTACTAAATTTTTTTGTGAAATGTAATTAATAGAAATTAAGAGATTTCTTGTTTGGAAACAACCACATTAATTGCTGCTAAAAGTCTTGTCTCATGTCTTATTCAAACCCCAAACATTTAGTTTGGTTTGCTTTTGATTGTTGAAGTGAGTGATCTTCAGAAAACAGGTTGGAGATGCATATCAGTCTTAGAACAATTAGAAATGATCCATAATAAATCTTTTGGTTACAAACAGCAATGAGACATTGCCTGAATAAATGTTCAGAATAATCTCTCTTAGCAGAACTGCTTGGTTTACTGAACTACAATACTTTCTTATATCCAGTGATGGCTGTTACTCAGTCACCCTATCAGTCACCCTAAAATATGACTCTGGGTTTTCTAAATGCAACTCCATGCACCTTTTTATTTCACTGTTACATCTGACCTGACCTAAAAAGACCATGTTCTTTCGGTTTCTTTCAAGTAGCCGTCATTGAGTTTTCATAACTTATGTACACTATCTATCTTTTCCCTCTCTTTAGAAGTTTTAATTTTTCATGGTCATCACAGGGACCAGAAATCGAGTGTAATCAGTCAGGGTATCATTTTCTTTCTGCATTATTGGGTGAAGTGTGGGCGTCATTATAATTATATCAGCATTTTACCTCAGTTAGCATTCCTTCTCACACTTTCATTCTTCCTGATTGAGCCTTAATTGACTTACTTGACCTTTCTTTAACTTCACAGATGAAGCAGATGCAGTGAGCAGCTCTTATGAGTCTTATGATGAAGAAGAGGTGTCAAAGGAACAGCCGTCTACAGCACAGCACCAGTGGCCATCAACAGAAGCATCCATTGAGCTGATGAAGGACGCACGGATCTGTGCTTTCCTCTGGAGAAAGAAGTGGCTGGGCCAGTGGGCCAAACAGCTGTGCGTCATCCGAGAGAATCGTCTCTTGGTAGGTGATCTCAGAGCCAGTGTCACACACACCCATTCCCCACCCATTTACTGACCACTAAGGGTCCTAGTGTTCATAGTCAGACCACTCAATTACAGACCAAATAACACCAGTAATAAAAAACAAAATGCTAAGATTATGGATTAATAATATAATAATTTATATAATTTATATAATTTTCCCTTAACAGATTTTTGAGAAACTTTTAATCACAAGTTTAATCATGTTTAATCACCGGTTTAATCATAATCATTGTTTTGTATGCAGTGCTACAAAAGCTCAAAGGACCAGACTCCCCTGCTGGATGTCAGTCTGATGGGATGCAGTGTCATCTACAAAGAGAAACAGCTCAAGAGGAAAGAGCACAAGCTGAAGATCATCCCCCAGGGTGGAGAGGCCATCGTGCTGGGCTTGCAGAGCAAAGAGCAGGCCGAACAGTGGCTGAAAGTGAGGCTGAAAAAAAAAAACCAAACAAACAAAAAAGAACACAAACAGTGGCTCTCAGTTTGGACAGTTAATGATTTACACTTGTTTGTTCACACAGGTGATCCAGGAGATTAGTCCTAAATCTGCAGAGAGCTCGGACATCTCGGATTCCCCCAGACTCATCTGCACTAAGGTATGATATATATATATAATGTATGTATGTATTTTTTAATATAACTGATACTCACAAAGTGAATTGGAAAAAGACATTAGCACTTTTCATACAGGCCTAAAACTGAATTAATGAAAGGAAATCAAGCTAAATATATACATAAACCAGGTGTGGCCTAGTAGTTGGCAGATACACAAGTATCTGCATTTTAAAAGCTGCATTTTAACTTATTAACCATATTAAACAGCTTTATGTGGTTAATAAATGAAATGTAAATAATGTTAAAGGTCAGTAGAGATAATGCTGGCAGTTGCAGATCCACAATAGTGTCTCAGTTACAGTGTTTGTGTTAGATATGACACTGTGATAGGCTCAACCGTGCACAAACAAGCACAGCTACGCTTTCCTATTACAGTTTGAATCATTAACAGATTTTTGACATTTTGGATGTGGGAAACATTTGTTCAGTCAGTTATATGGACAGGCCTGTCAGGATATGCATTTCTGTGGACGATGCGTTGTCCCAGAAATAATGTTATTATTGTCAACAGTTTATGCCTGATATGATGATAATATAAAAGCATTTTATAGCAACAACATTTAGGCCTCTTTAAAGAGCAATGAACATTTAATAAACAATAGTTTGGAGAATGTCTAATTTTCTGGCAATTCATACTGCCTGTCAAAAGTTTACAGCATATTTTTAAATGCTGTATAAGTTATTATGCATGCCTTTGGGGGCAGCCATGACCTAAAGGTAAGAGAGAAAGCAAGCTTGAGGTCATTTGTAGAAATCCTCAATATTCATGCCCTTGATCAAGGCATTTAACCCCCAATTGCTTACTATTTATTGTCTGCAATTTATTGTTTGCTGCCACAGATGGGTTAAACACAGATCTGCATAAAGGGCTTAAATCAGTTGAGCCCTGATTAGAACCCTGAACAGAAATGAGCAACGGGCTGAAACATTTTACCTCTTCCGCTCTGCAGGGTGAGCTTAATGAGAGATACTCTGTGGCCTCAGAGAGCGGCAGCAGCACAGATAGCCATGCTGAGAACCTGGAGACTAAAGATGGTAAGATTGTTGTTGCCTCCATTTCTGTAACCTCCTTCTTTTGCTTGTGTGTGTGTTGGTGTCTCTTTCTCATTAAATGCTTTTATATTTCCATGTAGTTAAAAAGAAATATGGCGCTGGCCTAAAGTTAAGCAATCTGATGAACATTGGGAAAAAGAAGATTTCCTCTTTAGAGAGTCCTGAGAAGTGTATGGACACATCAGGTAAATGATTGCAGATACAGTGCAGGTGCTTTTTGGCACATTTATTGTTATGGGGCAAGACTGTCAGCATTAACACCTCTTCCCTCCTCTTTCGAACAGGATATCTGAATGTCTTGGTGAACAGCCAGTGGCGGACCCGCTGGTGTCTGATAAAGAACGGGCAACTTTGGTTCTACCAGGACAAGGGCAAGTCTAAGGTGGCTCAGCAGCCTGTGCCTCTGGAAGGGTGTATGGTCTTGCCAGACCCTAGCCCCGAACACCTTTACTCATTTCGCATTCAGATGGATGGGGAGGAGCTTGCCATTCTAGAGGTGAGAAGGAGCACAGACGTTAGTTGTACTTGATGCGCTCCTGTACCAGACAGACACTATTTGATGAAGCTTGTTTGTGTTTTGTATTTTTAAATCTTTGGCATAGTTTCTGCCAGATTCTAAAGATTTTCTTCACTCATGTCTATATTTTATGATTAAGTTAATTGGTTTAATTGTGACTTCTCAAGTGCAATTATTAACTTGACTACACTAAACGCTATTATCTCCCCTGATGACGCCTCTCTACACAGTATACTGTGCAACACTTTAGCTGCTACACGCACCTCCTAACCAGACTAGACATAAGTGGGAGCTGTGGCTAGTTCAGTAATCTGCATCAATTAAACAATGCTAGCCCATGTCTGAAATCATTACACTGCAAGAGTAAAAGCCCAGTAAGGCAGCGTTTACAGGCCTCGGGAGTTAGATAGACTGTCCTCTCACTCTAGCTCTATGCTTCTGATTTTTGTGGTACATAAGATTAAATCTAAACTTTGTTTTGACATTTTTAATACTCTAAGGGTTATTGTTTGTATTTTGCCATCTATATCCATAAACATGTGGTTATTAAACTTTGTGATAAAGTATACTCTCAGATGAAAGATAAACAACTGATTTCCTGCTCACATTCCAGCATTTTAGCGTCTGGCTGCTTATGGTCTATTTTTAGAAAGACATTTTTCTGTAAACAAAGAGGAAGAAGACAAAATGGGAACTTTCAGTCATGAAGAATAATGATATTCTGATGAACAGTGCTCAACATGACTGCCATCTTCTGGACAGATTTATTTCTACATACTATAATCATCCATTATTAGAATTTTACAGACTGAGAGGTAACTAATGTAGCAGTGTTAATGGCATGGAAAAGATTTAACTTTTTAACTGAGATGAGTTTGTCGTCTTCTTGACTCTTAGGCTAAATCATCTGCTGACATGGGCCACTGGTTGGGGTTGTTACTGTCACAGACAGGGACCAAAACTGACCCAGAGGAACTCACCTATGACTATGTAAACTCTGAAAGGATATCCAGTATAGTCAATGCAGCCAAGACCTCCATGTAGTAAGTATTAGCCTTGTCTGATGGACAGCTTATATCCATAACATTTTTTTTCACAACCCAATCTATCCATGTGCAACAATTTTGTAATAGAGCACATATTTTCTCAATGGACAAATTTACATTGTGAAAAATGCATTAACTATAATTTTGAACACTTGGTAGTAGCACCAAACTGAAACATCCGGGCCAAAACCAAGATATTCAGGAAAACAAAACTTTTGTCATACTATTATAGTTTAAATAAGTGTTCTAAATAGAAGACATACAAGGTAGTAAAGAAAATACTTATTATTTTACCAAATAATTGGTACCAACTGGTTCAGTTATTATAGTATATAGGCCAATAAAAAACAATGACTAATGAAATCCAACATCCTCAACTAAGCCATCCAATTTTTACCAAAATAAAAGTGCTATTGTTTACTATGTTAGAAAGGTTTTGGTGGCCAAAATTTCAGTGACATTAGACCTTGCGTTCTGTCTTGGAATGCTATCACTGGAACCGTGAAGAAGAAAGACATTGTTTGATGTAGTGCATCCATATTTATCTCAAAGTGATCAAGATCTGAAATGTACACCTCCTCTGTATTAAGTTGCATTGTATATATATAAAAAAATAATACATTTATTGTAAATCTTTTTGACAGCCTCATGCAGAGAAGATACTCTGAGCCCAACACTTACACAGATAGCCCCCCTTCAAATCCCAACGGCTCTGACGACATATACGATGATGTGGCCTCCACAGAGAATGAACAAGAGGTGAGAAACATTGCCTTGGGTTTAACTTTTTAGAAAGGTCATGTTTCTGTTAGTAGTCATCTGTGACTGTCTTGATTCACAGAGTAAACTCTCCTTGACTCTTAAAAAGGAAAAGTGCAGAAATGCCCACACAGTGTCTGAGAAACAATGAGGGCCCCGAGAGTCACCGATGTGTCAGGATTGTTACGTTTACACTATTGAGGGCAATGTTATTACAATGTTGTTATCCACTATGCTGCACCAAGCAAAGATCACACTCATGATAACTCACAGGTTTTAATCTTGTGCTCTGTGTGCATCTCTGCGTTTGTCATGCAGGATGGTCAGGAAGGCAGCAGTGAGTTGGTGAACACAGAGCAGGATGGAAGAGACAGAGTGTATCTAGACCTCATCCCTGTCCGCTCCTTCCTCCACACGAGTTCGGGCAGAGTGTCCCCCCAGTCCGCTCATTCTCCACAGACAGAGCCCAGCCCCATCTCAGCTCCCACTGTCGAGCCACAGGACACTGTGAATGAGGTCAGGACTTGCAGACCAGGCCAAACCAAATGTTTTCCTTTGCCTCTGTTCTGAAACGTTTAAGCTGTGTAGCTGTGAAATTCCATCTCTTGGGTACTAAACAGATTATGCAGTTTAAAATTGCACACTAGGCTAATTCCATCAATACTTTAGCTAAAACACAGAACAGGGTGAACCACCCTGACATAGTCAGGAACCACCCGATATCTCAGAGGTTTAATGTTAGCTTCACACATAATGGCAACCGTGAGATTAATCTAACTGGTATTCTTATCATGTGATAATGCATTGTGCCAGAGTTTCCGGGCAGGCTCAGGATGAATATTATATATCTTACATAAATATATCTTACATAAGACAATTTAACTTAAGCATTATTCTTTTAATTTGAGCACAGTTGTGTGCATTTCTTACAGCATTCTTCCAATGTTTTCATAAAGAGAAACATTAGATGCTAGTGGTTTATTAATACATTGTAAAATTAATACATTACAGTGCAAACACATGGCAATGTGCATTGTTCAGAATAGTCACTCTATTATAGGGTAACAAAGGCAGCAGTCCAGCATTATCCAGCAAACAGCTACCCACTTCAGCAGTCATGTACTGTGCCCATCACGCGGCAGTGGTCCCGTTGGTAGATGCTGTAACAGCATGGATTTCAGTCATCATTTTTCTTCATTCAAGTTTGGTACAAAAGTTAATAGGGTTTAAAAGTTGGCTAATAAAGTATTTTGTTACCTAAATACATACCTGATACTTAATATTGACTATGCTGATAATAAGATTTCACATTTCACTTGCCAACCTAGCCTGATCAGGCCAAAGTGGCACTGCTCAAATCTGACAAAAAGCCTGCTCCCCCAAACGCATCAGTAGATTAAAATGAAGCAAGAGAGACAGTTGGAGGGAGGGAGGGAGAGAGATTTTGTAAGTGAAATTTAGGTAGGCACCATCCTACTACATTTAAAAAAAAAAATAAAAAAAAAAATCACTCATTAGAAACCAGAGCCTGACCCCAGCGTGAAAAACTGTCCAGAATCTGATATTTTACCTGGCCACTTTGGGCTTAGGTTACCTCTAAAGCAGTGTGAGGTTTTCCTTAAGACTTGATGACCTACTGCACCCTGCAGTATCATTTTGTGATTTCTTGCCTTTAAGGAAAATAAAACCAATTGCTAACGTCAGGGTAATGATGCATACAAGGCATTCTTGTATGCAAGTGTAGCTGTCACACCTTTGCAGTGTGAAAAAGCACATAAGGATACATCTGTATTTCTAAACACACAGCATTTGTTCTTCCCACTCTTAGGATGTTAAACCTGCAGAGTCTGAGTATGAAACTTCATTACCCACAACCACAGAGTGCCTTGATCTTCCTCCACCCATCACGCCCAGACCGGATCTAGACCCTGCAACATCCTCCAGTCCCAGTGTCCAGAACCAGACCCAGGCTCAGAACCAACAACAAACACCCCACTCTCAGCCCCAGAAGATCAGCTTGCCCTGTCAAGACGGCCAGAAGAAGGTTGCTCCCCACAGCGCTAGCACTCCACAAAGCCAAATGCAGAGTCAGCCACACACACCTTCTCACACACCCCAAAGCCCCCCGACCGCCAGAGGAAGAGCTGCAAGCACTGATAGGTTCCTCGACAGACTGAAGCCATCTGTATCAGGTGACAGTCAACAGCACTACAGTTCCATTAACACTTCATTTATTAATGTCACTAAACAGTTTCCCAGAAGCTGATCTGTTGAGGCTTTAAGTCTCTAAATATGAATCTCCTCCAAATTCCACCCTGTGCAGCATGCTCTGGGTCAATCGAGGTGAAGCTGGGAAAGAACCGGACAGAGGCTGACGTGCGGCGCTTCACAGATGATAGAGACCGGCTGGAGCGAGAGAGGGAAGAGGTCAAAAACACCCTGGCCACACTGAGGAAGGAGAGAAAGGAAGCAAAAGAGGAGCTGAGCTCCTGCCAAGGTACAGGAGCCCCCTCTAGAGGACAAGTTTACCATTATTGTTTCAACAATGGTAGTATAAATGGATTTGGTGATTTTGGAAAAGCATACGCATTGTAAATCAAAGGATTTGTGAATGGACAAAAGTATTTGGACACCTGCTTATTCATATTTTTTTCTGAAATCAAGTGTGTTAAGGGTTTATCCTGCTTTTATTGGAGTAACTGAGTAACAAAAAGACTTGATCATTGCTGTGAGGATTTGATTGCTTTCAGCAAGATGTGATTTAGTGAGGTCAGGATGGTGGAGGATCACCCCTCTTTATCCCCAAATCATCCCAAATGCTACTTTCTTTCATAGACCCCTCTAAACAAGCGTCTCTGGAAGCGTATCTGAAACTGAGGGAGGAGGCATGTCGGGAGGCGGAGCGCCGACGGGTGGAGGTGGAGCTCAGTCTGGTTGAGGTGAAGGAGAGCTTAAGGAAGGTGGAGGCTGGACCCTTTACTCTGGGCACCACTGTGGACAGCAGCCTACTGGATACACAGCCTTTGGTCAGTGTGTCCACCACAGCATATTCCTCAAACATTGCACAAGTGACAGATGTATAAAATCTATCTTTAAATAACCTTAATTATAGAAATGATGTAGATTACGTTAGTCTGATTGTCACAACCAAATTGCATGTAACTAGTAGATGCTAATATGTTGTCCTATTTAATTTCAGCCCAAGACCGTTCCTCCTGCCCCAATAACACCTGTCAACAATGGAGACTCCTCACCTGTAAATTCAGCCACAGCACTGAAGAGCAGACCTTTGTCTATCATGGCAGCAAGCAAAGGAAATGTACTGCAGAAGGCCAAGGTAATCTGAAATCCACCCCGAAGCAAACAACGGGCAAAAAAACACAGAATTGGACAGACAGGCCTTTCTGTTTTGGTTATGTAGTCTGTTTGATTTAATAATGAGATCAGTCAATTCTTAAGTGCTTTCAAGTCAGTCTCAGCTCCTGGCACAGACAAGACTTTCTGAAGCAACCATTCTTGTCTTCCAAACCTTTTGATGAAATATCTATTTTTTTCACCATCCAAATTACTCAGGTTCAACGTTCACACCCTACAGAAAGACCATCACCTGGACAATCCATTATTTCATTTCTTTACATATGCACTGGTGGGTCAGGAATCACTGGGTGCAAGCACCAATCGCTGGCTTGATCTTTATTTGGAGAGACAAGTCATCAGTTCTGAGGATCTTGCTTCTTCATCCTTGTCTTTGCCAAGTGTGACTACATCATATTTTTTTACTGCTGGATCCTTTTGTTGTCAGTGAAGATTTAGAAGGTGGACAGCTTTTGCCAGCTTGGATTAACTATCAATTGTAGCGTTTTTTTTGTTCAGTGCCATAACCGTTGTTTGTCATCTTGAGTCCCATCACTCTAGCCTTCCGCTTTTCTTACATCTAAGGTTATTGATGTTTCTTCAGGGCTTTACTGTACACAAAATTGTTTTATTGAGCTTCAGTCATAGAAACTTCAGCATTGCCTGTATGCAGAATAATTTCGTGGCATAATATTGGACCTGAGATAAGTAGGATTTTAACCAAGTATATGTTTCTTCACAGGAGTGGGAAAAGAAATCAACGACCTAGGAAATGGAACAAGAGAGAGCTCAAAATGTGACCTAATCAAGACCCTCGACTAGCCCGCGCCTCTGGCCAGCTCAAGCTGTAATGTCTGTTTTAGCCAGGGCTTTTTATTTTTGTAGGAAAGGAGCGAAGACATGCGTTCTTCAGACCTGCAGTCTCAGCTCCCTCAGTCCTCATGGCCCGCCTGCTTTTACTCCAATGAGAGACTGCAATGGTACTGCTCACTGCAGGCAGCTTAATAGAGGCAATGCTGTTGTCTCCCTGTTTTCCCAGCAATGCCACTGGACACTGTTGAATCAATATTTAAATCATTTTTTTATGAAGAAGGGAGGGATTGGAGTATGTTTTATAACAGTGATGAGCACATTGAAGAGAAGAGCGTTTTAATACAGCAAGTTTGGAGAACCATTATTTTTTACATTGCAGCATGCTACAAAGGGTCCCTTGTAACATTAGCCATTTGATACGGTCTAGATTGTAGCCTGGTTCATGTATGCTGGTAGCCTAGATGTAAATACATATTACAAAGCAGTTCAGTTTTGTTCGACTTATTACTGTATGCTAGCTAAAACATGCACTTTTTATTCAAATAAAAATGAGTACCGACATGTGTACTTTTTAAATACCTACTACTAGACCAAACAAGATTTATAATATTTAAAAAAAAAAAAACAAATCACAGATTAATGACAACATTTAACTGATCTTGCTTCTCCAGCAGGTGGCACCCATAAACAACTAATTTGTATGTACATCAAAAGACTAAAAAAATAGTAATTTCAGAATTTTACAGTTTAGAACAACAGATAAGCAAATAAACTTACAAAATGTACTAACAAGCTGTTCCCCATTAGACCTACAAGTCATTAGTGCCTTGTGGCACTACCTAATCAGAATCCGTATTTCTGATTAGGTGGTGCCACAAGACTAATATGACTATGATATACCAATAAGCACACACACAAGTGAAGCAAATAACAGATTATCCTGGAAGAACAGCTGGTTCTCAAAGGCAACGTGTTGGATGCAGTAAAATAGGTGAAGTGTGAAGACCTGAGTGAATTTGACAAGGGCAATCTCCAAAACAGCCAGGCTGGTGAAGTGCATTGGTAGGCATGTACTCACAGTGGTCCGAGGAGACCCTTGCCGCTTAGCTGTAGAGTGCCCATGCCAACCCTTGTCCAGTGTCAAAGATGCCTCATCTCGTCTGATGAGTCTGGTTTTGATTTAGATCACTTTGATGGCCAGGTACCTACGTGTGCTGTTTACCTGTAGAATACGCTGGATCCGCAGTAGATCCACCCCCTCAACTGACGGGAGTTAAGTGCTCAATGGCAACATCTTGGTGTCTGATACCACAGCGCTTCAGAACATCAAACACTAAGAGCTAGTAGACCATGCTCCTCCTGAGGTGAGGCACTAAACTCTGTTGTCTTGCTTTCACAGCTGCATGTTTGTAAAAGCTTGATGAAGAGCAGTCTTTAAAGTTGTCAAAAAGGAAGTGGCTTCCTCAGTCCCTCACAAGAAGTGTAATGATATGTTTACCAGTCTGATCTAATGTTGACAGAGCCGGTGTTACATGTACGCTGCAGAAAGTCAGCAGTAGATAGATCAGACTAAGCCGGTCTAAATCTGACAAAACACACACTTCCTTTTAATGTTTCCCTTTTCTCCTGTTAGGTAATTTTTGACACTCTCTAAAGAGCCAGTAAGTGTGTGGAATGGCGTGTGTGTGCGCATGCGTATGTATGGGTGTGTATGTGTGCGTTTGATCTGCCTCATCACCAGGATTGTGCAGCGTGTCTCCTGCGGTGCTCTTTGTAGCGCTGTTGCAGCTCTTTGCTGCTCATTCGGTGGCGCCGTCTCAGTGCTGCAAGTCTTGGGAGGTCTCCTCTGGAAGGCTGTTGTCTACTTCCTGTAAGACAATGCAACACGTACTGGATCACCAATGGATTCTCCACATAAACAAAGCAAAAACAGTTCCAGCAATTAAAGCTTTCAGAAGATTTAAACTTAACGACATTCATAAGGTGCCTTCCCCAAAGCACAAATTATGACCATCAAAACATTGACACACAAGTGTCAGCTTGCAAGATCTTTATATACTAAACACTAACCAGGTTTATGTTAAAAGTTGTCAAGCTGGGAAATGATTGTTAATCACTGTTTTTATTTTATTATTTTTTTAACCCTTGTTTAGTCTTAACATACTGTATAATATAACGCTGCTTTTCCTAGCAAGTTAATGTATGTTTAGACAGCAGACAAAGGGCCACTACAGTAAATTCACTTAAGAACAGTGATTTGGTACAGACGTGTCTCGCAGTGAGGGCCCTCCCAGCCCTGGCATTCACAGCGATAGGTCCTGTTGAACAGGACACAGACGCCATCATTCATGCAAGGATTGGGCTTACATAGGTTCACCGGCTTCTTCACATCTACACAGAAAGAAGGACAGGACAGAAATGGGGATTACTCATTCCAGATTTCATCTGTCTAAACATACTCTGACTTACTCATCCAAGATCCAATGCTGTGTAATTCACAGACCTAAACCTTTACAGTGTGAAAAATCGTTATTTATTACTAGTGGAGGACTATACTAATCCGTATTATATCGCCTGTAGTTTTAACTGACGTACATCACCGTCATAAAACCCCTATTATGACAGTTTTAGTAAGATGCTTCCTTCACGCATCAGTGCAGTTTTCCCTGCTATACCCTCCCCTCCTCTCACCTGCACACACCATCTGCACCAGCACATCCTCAAAGTACTTCAGCTCCTCGTAGAAGGGCACCGTAATCACATGATCCTCAGAGCCGGCGATGCGCAACAGGTTCTCTCTCTGCAAGTCTCCTGTGCTGATCACAAACAATGACACCCCGTTGTCCCGGAGCTTCTGGGCTGGCACCGCTGCGTCCTCTGCCCCAGACCCGTCCGTCAGCACCACCACGACCTTGTTGACCCCTGGTCGCGCTCCTTTGCCCACTGTCAGGCTGTGAGAGTGGACATGGAGCAGCGCTGAGCCTGTGGATCCTCTCCCACCCTGATAGGATGCCTCCCCCACCGCTCTCAGCACAGCCGAGCCAGAGTCATGAGTGTCCAACTCGAAGACGGACACGGGCTGTCTGCCATAGACTACCAGCCCCACCTGAGCCACATCTCGGTTAATGTCAAACTGCACAGAGGTACTGCGCACAAAGTCCTGCAGGTGGATGAAATTGTCTTTGCCGACTCTTCCTGAAGCATCCAGGACGAAGACGATGTCCACTGCCTGCCCCAGACACCCTGCAAGAGACAAAGGAATTCAGTCGGTTACAAAAAGGCAATTATAACCAGAAAAGTGCATTTCCTGAAGGAAACAATAAATAGTTTGAGTGCAGCTTAAGTGCTTCCTACTTACAGGCATTTGCAAGACTGTTGCTATATGGTCACAGGGGTCAAATTGGGATTTTTGCCAGGTGGTTTCTATGGTATCCTAGATGAATGTATGGTGCACAAGGGCTCAGAGTGGTTCAGCAGTTTAATGTGCTGCCAGTATGGCCCGGAGTTTGTGAGTTTGAATCCCAAGCCATGCTGCTTTGCCATCAGCATCCGGAGTCTGAGAGAGCATAATTGGCCGTGCTGTCTTTGCTTTTAAGCCAATCTTGGTTGTTAGCTGGTGTGATGTAGCAGGGGACCCGGCACTTTCCTCCTGCCTATTAATGCCAGTTAACAATTAATGTTGGGAGGGGACTGCTAGTGCTAGAGTGAGCTGCAAAAAGCTATGAGGAGTTTGTCTTTGTGAAATTGGGACTTCGTCAATACAGAATCAAGGGTAACGTAATGAGGTCTGTGTTGTTTATATTCTCTATAGTACACTAAATAGTTCCTTCAATCACATGTGTGTATATTTTGTGGTTTTTAAATTGCCTATGATTCAGAATAACCTGAATCGGCACTGATGGCCTGCGAGAGATTTACTTTTGTATATAGAATGACAGAATGTCACAAAAGCACAATGAATTTCACAAAACACAATGAAATGTACAGCACATTAACAGAAATATCCTGTAGATCAGGTGGGAAAATGTGTATCGGATTATTAGACACTCTTGCATGCATCAATAAAGCATGGAAGACATACTGAAGTGTTGTAAGACAGGAAAAGGAAGGCACATTGGTACTGTGGGCAGCATGTATCCTGCTGGATCTGACTAGGCTGTATTGCAGTAAAGGCAGATAAACAATACCTTGGTTGTCCACGCTGCAGATTTTGGCTCTGAGCTCAGGGATCTTGGCACTCAGTCTGTCAGGAGTGCTGTAGGTGATGGAGCGCTGAGGGTTTCCTGTGATGTTGTTGATCTCCTCCCTCATTCTCTCCAGCGCCACACCGATGATGAAAATCTCTCGGTCTCGTGCGTATTTCGCAGCCTCCACTACAGGATCAGCAGACGGTGTCCCAGTGATCAGCACCACCACCCGTGGCAGATCATCCTGAATGTATAAATGTAGGTGTGAAGAAAGCCACCATGTTTTTTTTTTGTCCCTACGAGGGCACCTATATGTAACTACAATATGGACAAAAGTATTGGGACACTTGCATATTCACTGTTGCTTCCGAAATCAAGGGTATTTAAAAATAGTTTATCCTGCTTTTGTTAGAATAACTGTCTCTACTGTCCAAAAAATGCTTTCTATTAGATTCTGAAGCACTCGATTCTGAGAATCTGACTGACTTCAGTGACAAGAGCATTAGTGAGGTCAGGATGTTGGATGATCACTTCCCTGCCTTATCCCCAAAGTACTGGATGATGCACCATCATTCAGAGAACACAATTTTACTGCTCCACAGCTCAGTGCTGTATACAGAGCTGTATATCCCAATAGATCCATGTGTATCTGCTCCAAAGAGTGCTATTCTATTGGCAGTACTCTACAGGGACTGGACAAGCTGTGTGTTTTTGCACATCTCTATAAGCAATTGGGTGCAACTAGCTGAAGGCATGTATTAGAAGGCATAATTTATACTGATATCAATATCAGATCAGCAAAGTGACACCCTTACTTGGACATCAGCGAAGACCGGTGCACTCTGAAAGCCATGGCGTGTGACGTAGCGCAGAGCATTCCCAGTCTTAGCTTCTCCCTTCCTGTACTGCAGAGACTCTACGGCTCGCATCAGCTTTACTGGCTCTCTGTGCTGCCCGATCAGCGTCTCCAGCTTCACATCACTGCCGTACTGGGCCAGGCCAATCTTCACGGGGGCGTCTGAGCTCAGTACAGCCTGCATGAAGCGCTTCAGGAAAGATTTGAAGCGCAGGAAGCCTTCGAGGGTGAGTGCAGTAGAGCTCTCCACCAGGAAAAGCACTTCCACCGAGCAGTCCAGTGTCAGCATGGGAGCTGGACCCAAAAAAAAAAAAAAAAAAAAAAAAGGGGGGGGTATGGTTCAATGCTGTACTGATTAATGTGACCTCGAGTCCCACACCTGGTGCAGAAGCTCAATGCTTGATACCACATACTTAACATACCACTTCTGTATAATGCATGTTTTATTTTGGGGTGAAATCCTGGGCTTCAGACCTAGGTTTAGGGGTGTGCGCTACGATAATACACATCTACAACATCGGCCACTTAGATGCTTCATAAAGAAGAAACAGCCGAGAACAATCAATAAAAAAGTGGTGTCTCAAATTAAAACATAATGCCAGGAAGGTATTTATTAGTTCATCAATATAAGTTTATTTAATATTGTATTATGTGCTTATAATTTTTTATACGTTTGTTTATGATGTCAGTTGTCAAAAAATTAACATCTAAAAAGATGAAGAATATATATATTACACATACACCAGTATGTCTCTCATGCAAAAGAAAGCTCTGCAAATAATCTCCTAATTAAGTGAAGGAGCTCTTAAGATCTAACTGGGGTCACCAGTGTCAGAAAGGACTGGCTGAGGAATCATGTATCATTAGGTCAGGGACCATTAAATTTATTAAATAAAAAAAACAAGTGTTGACTGTTTCAGTCACTGACCCTCATTAACTGAACCCCCCTCCATTTACTTCAGCTGTCCATTCCAACATGCATTACCTTCCCCTAAGCCTTTGAAGCATAAAATAAATTCTAGTGTTTAATTATTTCCTTGTTCCTGGACTGGACTTAATTACACAAGTGTGGGTTTATGTACCAGAAATAATCATAATTCATTTTTACACAACCATTTTGAATCTAAGGTATAGCTTTGGTTTTGTTCAGCTTAAGAGGTTACATCATTTGAAATGAACCATTCAGGGTCCAGTTTCCAAAAAGCATCTTAGCGTTAAGATCATGTTACCCAGTAGAGAGAGTGTTCATTGTGATGCTTGCATGATCACCTTTGAGCTAAGGGGCTTTTGGGAAACACAGCCTACGTCTCTGATGCTGGGCCTCACATATAAAAAAAAAAATGCATTCTGCAGGTAACTACTACTTTAGCGCTCGTCTGCCAAGAGTCAAACAATTTAGTCAAAGAAAACTAGGACTGACTGGCTGGCTGCGGTTATGCTGTCGAACTTTCCATGAGCAAGCATGATTGTGATGGTCATTTTTCAATTATACTAGCCCTTTAAATTAGAAAGTGTGTATGTGTGCATGTTTTTTAACGTAATCGACAGGGAGGGAAGAAAGCCAGAGGGAAGTATTAGAAGCATACTATGTACAGGACAATGAGCTAGGTTCAGTTACTTGGCAACAGTGCTGGGTTACAGGGTTTGTTGCGTATCAGTGCAATAAGGTGGATGCTATGGGAGTATTTAGAGATGAGGAATGTGTGGGTTTTCACTCTGGGCAAAATTAGACTGTGCTTTTCATCAGAGGGACACAAAGCCTCGGAGGGGTTGAGGAACACTCCAGCCAAGCGTGACCCAGTCTGAAATCTGACCTCCACTGTAACCCAAACCCATGCCAACTGAAGTGAACTCACAGCAACACCCTCACACACGTTCTCACAGTGCAAGCTTGACAGCTGCGACCGCACAGGCAGACCAACGAACCGGCCAAAGAAAACATATAAACCGCATTAACCACTGTGGACCAGAGCCAAAAACTAGTGAACCTTTAGCCGGGGTGGCTATGTAGAGGAGCGTGTGGCTCACCACAGTTGGGGTCACTTCCGTAGCCTGCAGGACACTCGCAGTGGTATTTCTCCAGACCTTCAGACACACACGTCCCACCATTCTGACACGGCTGGGAATCGCACGGATCTGAGCAGGGAGAGGGTTTTTGGTTTGGTCTCAACATTTACATTTATTACATAGATGTGTTTAAAACTAACTCTCCCTAACTCAAACATCCTACCTGAGCATACTGTCCGGAGACAGACTGTGGGGAGCATCTTGTAAGCTTTGGTGTACCTGTTAGAAAGTATGACATCAGTCAATGTGCAGAATGCTGATAGATTAAGTATACTTAAACATGATGCACTTCAGTAAAGCTTTAAATATGCTTACACAAGTACCTGAACATGATCATAACACTGCAGTGATATCACAGTCATACAGTGTTTCTTCTGTTACAGCCTAAAGTCATACTTTAGAGCACAATATTTATAGTTTTGTCAAAAACCTTGCATCTCTATTTTCCATTTTTCACTTTTTGACATAACGTGAACCTGGCAGTTGTTCTTTACCATGTATCAAATGTAATGGTGAATGGACCAATACAAAATCTCCAAAACGTCCAGTAAATGTTTGGTATAGTTGCCATATGTATTATTATGGTATTTATGGTATTTACTTGCCACCTATAATGTTTGAAATATAACAGAAAAAAGTGTTTTTATAACATTAAGCATTTATTTATTTAGAGTTTATTGATATTCTGCATTATTCAGCTTCATGTTCATTAATGTGTCTTACTGAGCATTGTTTACAGTGATGGTAACAAGATGTCCATGGTAACCAGTTTGAGGCATATATGAGCTATTTCTACCTAAACTAATTACACAGATAGTTATTATATATTAAACAAAATTGCTATGCATATGGTGCCTGATGTGTGAGTATTGTAACTTATTTTACAATAGTATGTCTATATTTTACAATAGTATTTCTATTTAACAGCATTTTAAGCTATTATTAGCTTAAAATGTTATTATGTTAAATGTATCATAAATAAATATGTATCCCTATTTGACCATTATAAGCACTACATTTCAAAACTGTATGTTGTACGTTTTGGTAGATATCATGACCCCGGATTTCTATCACCACCACTGTGAGGTCTCTGTGACAAAGAATATTAAAAACAAAAGTAGGGTGTCCTTAAACAGGCAAACATATTTTTGCTTCTCCAAATGGCAAAATGTGTGAAATCTTATAGAACAAAATCGCATATATATGTAAAGGCCCTACCCATGAATCCCTACACTGAAAATTCATTAAATTAAGAAAATAGCTATTTATGTTATGCACAACCTAACCCTTCAAACGCAGACAAACAGGAGGTTGTGTGTGAGTAGGTGTTTATCAGTGGTACTTCTCTTGCCTGTAGAACGGACATAAAGAAGTATATGGTGAAAAGCTCTTAGATCCCTTCCAGCACATAAAGTTTCCTTGCAGTTCTTTGATGGTCTCCAGAGTTTTCCGCACACACGCATAAGACTCCGCCTTACACCCTGTGAACACACACACACACACACACACACACACACACACACACACACACACACACACACAAATGAACAGCTTGCAAGAAGCTCCAGCTGCTCTATTGACAGCGAGAGCAGAGAGTGTGGAGAGATTAGGCAGTCATTCAGCAGCTCGCAGCCTGAGGGCTGAGAGCGTACCTGAGGGGATGGCTGTGCAAACGGAGGAGAAGGAGGAGAGGGACGTGATCAGCCCATTCACAGCATCACTGAAGTGCTCCGCAAAAAATACATGATTCTCCACTGGAACACTGGCTATAGAGTGGAGCTCTTCCCATCTGAGACAGGGATGACAGGGGACAGGAAAACACAATTAAAAAAAAATTTTGTAACAGGGTACACTGCTTTTTTTACATTTACAGGCAACACAGACATTAGTTATTAGTACAAGTTATACATTTTTTCAGGAGATGTTGCTAACGAGACTATAAATACATATATTGTCATGACATAACCCACTTGCATAAGAACGAGAAAATCCAAAGTCAAACAAATGAAGTTTCCAAAACTGGAGTTAAAATGATTAAAAGATACAGCGTAATGGGACAAATGCCCCAGGGGCCCATTTTTTTATTTTTTTATTTTTTTAGAGAGAGAAGAGAATATCAAGCTCCACTCTCACTTCAGATCTGAAGATATTCCCAGGTGTTAGGTACATTATTACAGTGGATCGGAGAAGGATGTGGAGATGATCAAGAAGATAATAAAAAAAAACATTAGCTAACAAACTGGTTGCTGGTGTTCTCAGAACAATGTATTGACCACCCAGACCTCAAAATCACTGAAAGTGCTGACCATGGGCATCCTCTCAAGGCCACTATCTCTTCCTGTTCTAACAGCTACTTGAAGTATAATGGTGCACCATACCTCAAAGCCAGTTTGAGATTACTAAGATGGTTAGAAGCAGAAAATGCTGAAACTTGGATTTGGTTGTTGAGACTTCTGTGTTATTTTCTATTAAATTCATGTTTTTGATATTCTCCCTCGACAGTGAAAAATGAAGGTATTTTTATTAACTGCTTTGACCTAAAACAAAATAAATGAAGAGCTGTCTTAATTTATTTAGAGGTCTGGGGATCAGTCATTTACTTTGAATGAGCTGAATAATGGAGAGAGCATGCAAGGAGCAGAGAGAGACAGAGACTGGAGTTGGACACCAGAGCAGGATGAACTGCTGGTGCTGAAAGTGTAGATATATAGCTGTGACGCCTGACGTCTCAGTGCTCAGAGACTGTGCCAGGAAATAGCAATATACATGATCCTGCATCTTTCACCTATGCATTTCAAAAATGCACACATGTCCCTGCAGACACACATATAGTAACGAGATTTGTGGCCCTGAAATGTGCTTAACCGCTAAGACTGTCTCTTCTTCCTCTGTCCAGAAGCTGATGTGGACACACACTGTCAGCAATCTATCAGAATGCGGCAGCCCACCTGTTCATGCACTGGAGGACTGTCAGAAAACTATCAGCACATCTGCTGCCTGTGTAAAGTGCAGCTCCTAATATTTTGACACTAGCTCAACACATCTGTCGAGGTTGTATGATGCCACTTGAGACCTTTCAACATGATTTCATTTAGCACACGTCTACACCAACAGCTTTGAGCAAACACACAATACATTACTGTTCCAAACGTTTGGACGAATCAATGTTTTACAATCCCAAAACCAGTTTGCTTATTCTGATTGACTGGTTTAATAGTAGCAATTTCGTCTTTTAAATAATTAACTGTATGTTAAGAAGCTGTGCAAAAGCAACAAGAGACACCATTATGAAAGAATATACAGTACAAACAGCATTTACAATGCCAGGTATTTAAGAAGCGGTGATTAATAACAAATATAATTATACACTTACTGAGAAATTTATTAGGAAGACCTGTACACCTACTCATTAACACAATTATGTAGCTAATTGTGTGGAAGCAATGCAGTGCTTAAAATCATGCTAATACAGATCAGCAGCTTTCAATATTTTTTTTTTTACATCAACCATCAGAATGGGAGAAAAGGTGAAGAAGGCTGGTTATGAGTATTTCTAGAATTTAATGAAAATGGTGCAATAAATAAAGAAAAAACATCTTGAAAAACATCTTGTTGGTGAGTAAATGGCCAGACTGGTTGGAGCTCACTGAAAGGTTATGGTAGCTCAGAAAACAACTGTGTACAAATGTGACGAGCAGAAAAGCACCTCAGAATGCACATCTCATTAAGCCCTGATGCGGATGTGCTACAACAGCAGACGAGCACATTGGGTTCCACTTCTGTCAGCCAAGAACAGAAAGCTGAGGCTGCAGTGGGCACCAGCTCACCATATCTAAAGTCAACATGATCACTGTCACTGTATCTGAATCCTATAGCACAACCTTCTGGATGTGGAACAACAGGTGATTTGCAGCATGAAAATGCTCCAACAAAATCTGCAGGAATTGTGTGACACAATCATGTGAACATGGACCGGAATTTAATAGGAACAACTTGCAGAATTGGGGCTGTTTTACGAGCGAAATGTGCTCAATAAGTGTATAAATTTAGTACATTACTTACTAAAACACACACAAAGTACCTTTATCTTATTATTATTAATATGATTTCAAATTGTTGAATGATATTGTTGAGTTAAAAAGTCTCTGTGTGATGTAAAAAAAAAAACCCAAAAAAAACAACCCTTGGTGTGTGTTATACCTGGGGTAGCGGAGGCCGACAGCAAACAGTGAGACTCCAGACTGCTTGAGCTCAGAGGCAGCCAGCTGCACAGCACCCTGGGACTTTCCATCAGTCAGGAGGATGACGATGCGAGGCACGGTGGAATTCCCTTTGCTGGGAAAACCCTTCCTCAAAACATACTTCAAGGCCAGGCCTGTTTGGGTGCTCCCTCCTCTGAGAAAGAGAAACAGAAAAAGCTGGGTAAAATGAAAGGCTGGTGAAAGTTATGACATTCTGATGTGTGCAGAACAATCGAAGAGGAATATCATCCTCGATTTCTGAAAGTGGACTCCAGCTCCGTTGCCCAACCCTGACCATGGCCGTTCACAAGGTCTCATCAGACTGCAACATTTATTTGATGTTTCTTCAGCTGTTTTGGTGTGTTATTGTCTGACCCTCTTGCAGCTCTCGTAAAGGTTGTAATGCTGTCATTTTATGTGCAAAGTGCTAGCTAGAGCAGTGGCCTCCAACTGTGGTCCTGGAGGAACCCCTGCCCTGCACATTTTAGCATTTGCTCTGCTCCAAACACATCTGATCTAGCTAATCAGCTAATTACCAAGTCCTTGATGAGCTGTGTGTGTGTTAGAGCAGGAAGCCACTAAAATGTGAAGGGCAGGGGGTTCTCTAGGATCATTGTTCTACCACCCAGTCTGAAAAAGACATGATGTCCATGAAGACTGTCCGAATTCCAGAATGAGTGAAAACTATGAACTGGGTGTATTACAGACAACACAGCGATACCCAAAGACCAGGACTGAGAATCCATGGCCTAAAGTCTCTCAAACCACAAGCAGTTTTGATTCCACTCAATAAAACCATGATTTAACCACAATGTCTGCTGACAGTATTTCTATATGGCACTCTAATCCATGATCTCTTCCTTCCTGCCACTGGCATGCAGGGGGAAAACAGGCACGCTGCCAGCAGGGATCCTAGAGCTGCAGTTGTTCAGCAAGGCTGACAAGTGCTGATATCTTTACAGGGCTGATCTGAAATGGTAATTTCACACACTGTTGGGGCAAATGGTATGTTCCGACTGCTGTGGGAACAAGCCAGCTGTCTGTGTTGGGGAGGGGTGTAAATCCGTTAGCTGACATTAGCACACTAACAGAGTGGTCATTACAGAGTACAGTAGCCACAAACACACTGCATTAACCCAACCATAAAGCATCAAACACACGTTTGCATAAACACAATGTCAATTTTGCTCACCAGAATATCTTTTTGATCTCCTGAGATTCAGCATCTAGTTTAATTTTAAGGAAACACTAGGGTTCCTTCAATGCTTAGTAAAATAGTCATGTCTAAAACAGCATCCTTAACACCACTACTATTGAGAGCTGGGGGCACTCTTGATGACAATGCGGCAAAAAGAATGAAAAAGAGTAGACCAAACTTGAGGTAGGGTGATCAAAGGTCTTTTTTTTCCTAGCCCATACATGACCATACACATCTTTTATTTGAGATGTGAATAGTGCATTCAGACACAATGGTTTAATTGTGTAAAATGTTCTAGATTTCGCAATGATTTCACATTAGTGTTTGCCTGTACAGTCACCACACATTCTGTGTGCGGATTTTAATATCTTCTAACCGCAATGTACCTGCAACAAGATCAATCATTGGCCAAACCGCTTTCCACCACAGCCAATTAACCACAGCCTAAAATGTGTAAATGCAAATGTAAACACAAACCATCTAGACTTAACCTAATTTTTTTGTAATTAATGTACTTATTCATTTCTTACATAGTCATGAAAAAAAAAAACATTATGTAAGGTGGTAAAACTAAAACAGTTATTTCTTTCAGACTTTAATATTAAAGACATACTTTGAACTGAACGGAGATTTAGCAATATAGAATTTAGGGCTATTAATTAGTTTTGGTAAATTACTAAACATATGTATTATTTATTAACATAGTTGCATGATTTTAGAGATATTCAACTTTCCCAACCTTAAACACACACTGCAATTGTGTCAACCAGATTTTGATGTAGATCTTTAAAGTACTTTAAGACAAGGAAATTGTTCTCCTTTTTGTATTGTTTTGTAAGCCCTAACAAAAAGTTTTCCTTAGATTCATGATGTTCTTTTAAACCGCAGAATTGGCCGCAGTTATACTCTTATAATGATGGACCTCATTGTCCTTGTACATTGAACAAAAATAAGAGAACACTGCTGAATGTCAGAATCTCTGGAAAAACTGTCGTTGAATAAGGCCTTTTTTTTTTAATAAAGCATGAATTTGATAATGCATATCAGTGGAAAATTTTGTCTTGGGCAAAATTGGCAAGTGGCATGAGAGGAGAACTTACTGGTTTAATAAAAGAAAGCATGCTAACCACAACCCCACCAAGTCACATGGCTAACAAAAGCCGTCTTAACAGGCTCCTCCTCAGTTTCACATGGAAAAACTCCAAAAAGTTCCTCAAGGACTTTTAGCTTTTAACAGTGTACATCTCCAACTAATGTTACGCTTTGCTCAGTTTTGTCTAGAACAGTGTTTTCTAATCCTGTTTCTTAATGCCTTTCGATCCCTTCCCTGCCTCAAAACACCCGATTCAGATCATTAAGCAATACGTTTAGGGGCAGAGAAGAGTTAGTTGAATCTTGGATTGCATTCATGGGGGTCATGGCATTGCGGTAAGGGCTCCTATCTTAGTAAAACTGATTTAGGTCAGGAGACACATATGCAATGTTATACCTGTAGTGTATTTTCTTGATGCGCTTCCCCAGGTCCTCCTTACTGCTGTACGAGTCCAGAGAGATCTCCAGCCTGGGTGCTGAGCCAAACACGATAACTCCCACTCTCACCTGAGGAATGCACATAAAGGTTTTTTACAAAATACTTTAACCTGGCTCACATAGGCAGTTTTAAAGCTAAGGATAAAGTGCTGTGGACATCTTAGTGTGGTTGGGTGTTTGCTGACCGTGTCTGGGCCGATGTCCAGAGCTTCACACAGTTTCAGAACACAGTGTCTAGACCTCTCGAAACCACCCTTTCCAACACTGTAGGAGCTATCCATCACAAAGAGGACATCCATGGCACCAGAACACTTCATCACTGTCCACAAGCACAAAAAAAAAAACGTCATTCAGAAAATATACCCATCATACACTTCTACATTCATTGATATTGACATTACAATGCAGTCTCTTCTGTCATTAGTGATACACATTACCAAAGACAGACAACAATCAGAAAGTGTGTATTAGTATTTTGTTTGTCATCCTCTGATCTTGATGACCCCCCCCCTTCACTCACTCACTCACTTTCATAATACTTTCTTAAATCATCTTAATTTGCTTCCCTTACATTCTTCACTTCTGTTCATGGACCTCCTACAAAGGTTGGATTGTTGTTCTCTCCACATTTCCCAAAACAGGCCCACAAGTTCTCAATGCTTAATAAATCTGTAAATGTCATAACCTAAACCTTCTTACTCTTTAATATACTTTATCACTTGATGAACAGTGCAGCATCTTGCATTGTCATGTTTGTGAAGATGCTTCAAACACAACCACCCCAGGTGGCAATATACTGCAATATTGTAAAAAAAAAAAAAAAAAAATACTGTGTGTGTTGTTTTTTTTTTTAAACAAATTTTAAGAAAACTGTCATACTATAAAAATACAACACAATTTTCATCCAATCATAATAGTGGGATCTACAGACACCAATCTTTTCATGTAAACTATTCATCTATTAAATCTATACTGTGCAAAACAACATTACGATACTTCAATACATCAATATTTTGTTTATAGATTTATGTCTGATCAATTGTTAAATTAATCATCATCATCGCTGGTTATTTAAAGTGGTACTAAAAATGTTATCTAGCAATATATATATATATGTATAGAAGATCTAATGGAAAAGTTGCATGCATTATTTTTGCTGTCTATCTATACAATCATGCCATATTTTATCTCATGAACTTTAATTTTTAATACATTTAATGGCTGTAGTGTAGTTTTCTTTTATTTGATATCAATTTAATTAATTCATTTGTTTACATATACTGAAAGAAATCCACCATAATTCACAAGAACAGCATTAGAATTATGCAATTTACTTGGAAAAAGATTTTTCCTGTAGCACAGGAAGTAATAATTACTACCACACAACAACTGTTCTGTATCTGACACATGCTTGCGGCAAGTCCAAGCTTATTTTTCCACCAAAGACATACACTTATACACACACGCATACACACACATTCACAGACACAGACGACAAGTTAGCTCTAGTCAGAAGGCTAAATTATAATGTGTGTAACTGTCAGGTTCAAACCCGCTGCCTGTCATAAAGCAGGTGATTGGACAAAAACAGCATGCCAGTGTCTGTGAAAACACGTGCGCACACATACACACACACACACACACACTCACTCCCTTTTCAGATATATAAATGAAGGCCTATCGTTCCCTAATACTCTAATTAGACAGAGACATTTTCACAGCTTCGTTAACAGGGTGGAGAAATGTGACCTCTTATCTCTGTAAAGCTGCTTTGTGACAACATTTGTTGTAAAAGGCCTATATAAATAACATTGAATTAAACATTGAACTGAATTGAATTAATGCTGGTTAATACACTTGCATTCAGTTTTCAATAACATTAAGACAGTTTGTTGTAGATCCATGTAAAGAAAATTTGTATTAAAATGATACAACTACATCAAACTGTAGAAAGCCATAAAAAACATAATATCAAATCAAAACAAGTGAGGTTATTAGCCTACAAGAGGGAAAAATAGCCTAAATAATAACTTGGGGGGGGGGGGGGGGGGGGGACAAAACAAAATAAAATTAGCACCACCTTTTAATACTTATAACTTAATACTGATTCACCTTGTGACAAAAGGTCTAACCATTTAAAGCATGGACTCCACAAGACCGCTGAAAGAGCCCTGTGGTATCTGCCTCCGAAACTATAGCAGCAGATCTTCGTAAGTTGTAAGGTGGGGCCTCCTTGGACTGCATGCTCTGTTGCCAGTTTACCAGTTGACCTTTCTTGGACCACTGTAGGTCAGTACTATCCACTGCATACTGGAAACACCACAAGACCTGCCTGATGTTTTGGAGATGCACTGACCCAGTAGTCTAGCCATCACAGTGTGGTTTCTATCAAAGTAGCTCTGATCCTTATGCCTGGTCATTGGTCCTGCTTTTAGCGCATCACCTTCAAGAACTGACTTTTCACTTGCTGCCTAATATATCCACCCCTCGACAGATGCCACCGTAAATGAAGGTGACCAAAGTTTTTCACTTCACCTGTCAGTAGTACTAATGTTATGGCTGATTGGTGCATGCACTTCCATTTAACTACACTTCCTACTAGTTAAATGTGGATACTAGTATGCCACATTTCAGTGATTGCGATTCTGTGATGAGCAGCACATACTCACTTTCCCCTGCAGCATTGATCTTCATGATGGTTTCATGATCAGTCTGGATTTCCTGCACAGCAGCACCACAGAGAACTGGAGAAAGAGAACACCACTTTAGATAGCAGTCCAGCTGATAACTTCAAGGTTTATGAAAGCCCCCCAATGTATGAGCTTATGAGCACACAACCGTAATGTGATGATAATGGTTTAATGAGGCTATTCGAGATAAAGTGCAGCAACTAGTAAAGTCAACGACAGGGAACATGTGTGAAATGACAACCCCCTTATTTGAGCACTATTTCAGGGCAGCTGAGCTGACCCTGGCCCCAGGCATGGCTCTCTCTGTGTATAACTCCTGGTGTTTGGCTCCTTTTGGAGGGATAATTTAGAGCCATCAGCATTCCAACAACGCCCACTGAACATGCAGAAAACAGTCACCCTCGTGCTAAAGGGGTTGCTTTCTTGACGCTTGACTGAGCATGGCCCGATGCAATGCTCTCCCGTCTCGCTCTCACACACACACACACACACAATAGGTGATTGAGTGGAAGAGGGTCACGTGAACAGCTGACAGGGGACAGCCCTGACTCCCTGTGCCCTCTCTTTCGGAAGGGGGTCAGACATGCAGCACTGAGTTAGTCTAGAGTTTTGGGCACTACTTATGTCCACTGGATACAACTTATATACTGCTTTATATAGTTCGGAAAATTAAAAATATCTTGTTACAAAAAGTTTGTACCAAAATATTGTTCTGATGAAATTTTATTACTTTGGTGATTAAACATGACAATCACCAAACATCCTGTTATTAAGAGAGCTGTATCTTGCTTCGTGAATTGGGAAAAGAGACCTGGAGCAACTGGAGACTGCCCTGTTAAATCTGATTGTCTTGACCAACTTCATTAAATTTGTCATATGAGCTAGGTGTTTCGCTTTGCAACTGTCCTGCCTCATTTTAGGATTATACACAAAACAACAACAAACAAACACCTAGCTAGTAATGTAACCAACAGATCTAGCTAAACACATTGCAACCTGTGGACACAGACACCCATCACACTTTAATGGAATGAATATAATGGCTTGAACATGATGTTGGAACATGTTTTTGGTTGTTAGGCTTAAATTAATTGACTACAAATGTTAATCACATCAGACAACTGAATGAAGGATGGCGGCATATTTTGCTACCTACACAAAGACTTCATAGAACTAAATCCCAATTATTTAATCAGTCTACTCAGGCTTTAACAGAGCTCAGCAACACTGTGATAAATAATGACAATGATCAGAGAGTGACCAGTGAAGTTAACATAGTGGACTTGATAGAATGTATTCTTCATGTGCTATTCAAGATGTAGACGTGTCGTTTGTTAACATGTCATATACATAATTAACCTGCCATGTACATGAATCACATCGACTATGACAGAATGCCTTTCCTACACAGGAGACCTATGAAGAGCCGTAGTGCTCTCCATGGTGATAAGCCTCAACTAGAAAAACCTGCAAAAGCCCCTGAAAGAGCAAAGAGCTTGAAACCCTATGGGGCAAAGTTATGAGGTCATAAAAGCAGCCCCTGAAAGGTTTTAATCCTTTTATTGTGGGAGATGGACGCAATATTGCAGCCTGGTGTTTTGTTCATTCCGCCATTCCAGCGCCTCCTTGCCCAATCACCTCGGACTCCCTCTGAACATCTCATAAAAATATGAGCAAAACAAACAAAATCTCTATCATCAAACATCAAGTACAGCGACAAACTAAGAGGTACTATTCTTCTATCTGCTACTATTCATGGATATCTCTGTAAAACAGCCACTTTCATTTGTCACTCTTTTAGTTAGTTTAGATCAAGTAATGATTATGAACATTAAAATATCTCCAGCAACCCAATAAGCATATCCATGGATCTGCTGATTTCTAACTCTGTAGAACTCATCTTGGACAAAATGCAGGCATCTAGTGGATGAAGTTATAAACTAAATCAGAAAGAATTCTAAATCTATTTATCTTTATACTAGGGCACATTTGGGCTGCATCTTCAGATTTCTGCTTTGAGATAGATGGGCCCAAAAAAGTAGAAGGGCACTGGGGGCCACAAAAGAAACTCCTGTTGTAATCTGGAGAAAATCTGTAAATCCTAAACCAGAAGGCATTTTCATATCACATTTTGAGCTATTCAAGCAGTGCCTCTCAGCTGCTCTACTTTGGTAATTTATGGTGTGTGTCCAGTGCATGTGGAGGAAACAGCAGCCTCTCGACATCTTAATTCAGTAGCCCCATGTGTGTCTGACCTTAGCAATCAAGAGGTTTCTAGATACTATAAGAAAAGTAGGCCCTCATCCAGCCTATTTACGCTTTAGTTGTGGAGATCCCTGCAGATGTATTTCACGAATAGAGTGGAGGGTTAAGAGCCCAACATTCTGTTGCTTGTTGATGTATATCATTTTGTACAACCACAAATAATAAGCATAATAAACACTGAGGTATTTTCACCAACACATTCAAAAAAAGGAAGCAAATCAATGTTTATTTGGTGCTGTAGTCTAATCACTAAGACCTCACCATTCTCTAAGGGCAAATGCTTATTGTGGTTGGACAATCCTATTATTATATCTCTAAAAATTTCTTTTAGAGAGATGGTAATGAGGATGATTGGCAATAACATTTCCGAGGTTCAGCTGCCAAATGAACAGATTCTAGATTTCACAACTGTGGTTTACACAAAACACAGGCATAAACAGACAGTGTGTGCCTTTTTCTAATTTCTGAGAAAAAATAACCTAGTATTCTGCCTTACCTCCATTTTGGTCTAAACAACTTGATTATTGGAATGAATCACAAACCAGCTAATGAAGCTGTGTTTTATGAGAATGTCACACACATTCTTACCTTGAGTGAGCAGGACGACTAGGAGCTGTAGGAGACCGCAGCAGAACATTTTTGGTGACCTAAAATGAGGAGCAAAAAGAAATGTCTTAACATGTAGACAAAATTCTTTTAGGATCCACACAGTCTTTAAAGAGGCCAAATAGCAGGCTTGAAGTGGTGACCATGAAAAAGCCAGGGCCTGAGAGGACTAATGAGGTCCAGAGCAGCTGGGAATGGCTATGAAAGGCCAGAGATGAGTGGGAGAGTGGGAAGAACCCTTTTAGGAATTTTACCACATGAACAAGAGCTGCTGCACTCATACTGTAGCCTACAGTGATATCAAGTGGACTATTAAGGGTACATGTCAGATAGCATTGATTTTAGATAACAGGAATATTTTCATCAGTCTACTCTAGGCTAAAAGTAAAGTAGAATTAGCAGAAGCAAGTAAATCACATCACCACAGCAAGTATTGAACACGAGGAATCTCAAGACAAGCAGTGGGCAAGCTCAGGTCATAGTCAGGCCTGCTGTCGCCAGAGGCTAATCATTGACTTGTGCCTGCTTTCTCTAAAGCAGAGTAAAAGTCCTAGAAAAGCAGCATGACACGAATCATCCAACTCCTACACACACTTCTGGACACTCCAGTCTCATTCCTACAGCTCCAGGTCAAAAGTGCATGTCTTTAAAAAATGAAACACTAGTTAAATCAACACCTCCTCATTGAAGTGGAACATCCATTGCCTTAGGTGAGGGTTTTTTTTTTTTTTTTTTTTTTTTTTTTAATCTCTGTCTTTCTTGTTCTGTTCTCCAGTTTAAAGTGAAGCTGAAGTCATTCAACCCCACCCAAGCTGGGGAGAAAGGCTGGGTCACATAAAAGTGATCTTTTATTTATTCACTAACCACAATGAATTATGCATTGACTACAAAGTGATGGGCTAATTCACCTACAGGAACAGAATACGTCCCGATTCCAGAATGTGATAATATGTGGCTTTCTAAAGAAAAAAAAAAAAAGCAACACCGCAGACTCACTGTCACTCATGGGCATCGTGGTTCACACTATGTTATCATCTTACCTGCATTTAGTCTCTATGAACAAGGAAAATGCACACTGCAGCATTCCTTCAGCTCTACTTAAAGATGGGATTGAGCCGAAGATAGCAATCAAAAACACCTAGTATGCTTTTGATGTGCTTCTTAGAGCAGCGGCATTGACGGGGGGAAGAACAGCAGAGGTGGGGGGGGGGGGGGGGGGGGGGGGGTGTTATGTCTAGGCTGCGGTATCAAAATGGTTAGGTTCCGGGTTTAAGAAGTAGTTGAAAAGCAGGGCTGTTATCAGTTTTCGAATTCAACAAGTTATTATGGAGACGTTCCTGAACCATAAAGCCCTGTACAGAGAGCCTACACTTCGACTGGCTGTATAGTTTATCTACAGACATCAACACCTACCATAGACACCAGGCACACAATACGACATTTTTATGGTGCTACAAGGGTATGAGCTAGGAGAGTGCCACGCTAGAAAACACAATGGGTTAGTATTGTGTTGTAGCCCACCTGTTTGAGAATGGCCACTTTGAGCAAATGCATTAGCCAAATACAGCAGGAATCGCTGTACTGCTGTAAAGTGAAAAATCAGTTCAACCCCCCCACCCAACCCAAAAAAAAGGAAAAAAAGTGAAATACAAGATTTCTGTATGGGGGATTTGAGGGAGCTCAAATGAGAGCCGTCAAAGGAAATATGAACCCTCATCATTGATAAGAGGAAGTATATTTCCTGACCATGAATGGACGTCCAGAAGCAGGCAGCACTGGATCTGCAGTTCATATGGACTTTGGCTTGTAGGACTGATGGATATCTCAGGTATAAGCACAGGACCACCTCTGTGAAACCTGCTATGGAGCCATTTCCTGATAAGCATCAGAGATCCACATTATAGCTGCTGGAGTTCTTAGAGAGTGAGAGAGAGTATATGAGAGAGAGAGAGACAGAGAGTATATGAGAGAGAGAGAGCACGTGAGCGAGTGTGCTTAAGTGTATCAGGTCCCTTTTATCTTTGCCCTTGTTTCCCATGGATTTCTTACATTCCTGCCTAAAGCTAGGGTTTCATGCGTCTCACGCGTTTCACCATCACTAAATTATCGCTGCTTTAGAGAAGAAGCCCTAATCACCTAGTGGCAATCAATACAGATATGACAGACAGATGACCCGTCTCTGCCTGACAATATTGGGCTACGCACATAATTATGAATGGCAGGGGTGGCTTCATTCAGGGCTAAATATTGACCAGGTCTAATCCAAGTTTCCATCTCATTTCTGATCTGATCATCTTATTGTCTGCTTTTCATAATCTTATACTGACTAGTCAAAACTTCAGATCTGGGCTGGTGCTGTTACTATTTGAACAGGACGATTTAACACTGATTAAATTATTGAGTTATTCTATGTTTTTTTTGTTTGTTTAATTAATTTGGGTTTCAACACAGTCTCAATACGGTTAAACCTAGTTAAGGGTCTCAAGGCAGCTCACAAAGGGTCAGTTTAGCCTGTCTGTCGGTCTGCAGCCTGGTCCGGCTCTGGATTGTCAGCAGCTTATACCACTACTCTGCAGACAGACTAAAAGACTATGGGCTAGTATGGGCTGCAGGGAAGTATGGCAGCACCCGCCTGCGTGGGGTGGACACCATCCCTACCTATAAGAGCAGGCTTGCCCTTAAACTTTAACCAATTGTCTTACTAACCAAAGCCCACTTAATTTTTTCTGAACACCGCATGGACATCCATTATATTATTACATTACATACTATTACAATGGTACATTTATTAGCTACATGGATTAAAATATATCTATTTTTTTATTTTATTTTTATCTTATTTTTTTAACTTCTTAACACAAATAGTCTATATAACTACCCTGGCCTGAGATCTCTCAGAGATCTGTTCTGAGAGTGTGACAAGTCAGAAGATGCCTGTACAGGGGGTGATTAGAAAGGAAAGGCCTTGGAACCACTTCAGAGAGTTACAGTAACCTCTAGCCTCAACAGTAATGGAGACAAATTCCCCCTCAGACTAACCAGCAGCTTTCAACAGGCAGCAAGCTACAGTTTTGAAGGAGAAAGGCACGTTAATATGTTTGCAGCACTGATAACCTCAGCTGTAGTAAGGTCTTAGGGGGAAAGGTAGGTCGCTAGCTAAAGAGCAGATGAGCTGAGCTATCCGGCGTTATCCTCATCAGTATTAAGCAACAAAATAAACACAAGATAGCTCTATCATGGAGGACCTGTAAACAGAAACCTCCACGCTGTCACTCACATTTGAACTAGCTAGTGCTAATTATATTGTACAGCAAAGTAAGAAAACATTACACAGAACCAATACAACTAAGCAAGTCTCCAAAACAGCTTGGCCAAACCAAACCAAACCAGTTGAAGCAGCACATAGACCAGCTGGTCACCTTGACCTTCGTTGGCCATCGCAAGGATCTAGCAAATGGCCAGCAAAGGCTGGTCTAGCCTTCCAGCTTAATCCCGGCTTTCACTGCAGTCTCTGAACGCGGCACTCTGAAGCCAAACTGTGACAGGTTCAAGTTTCTGTTCATCTGAGGACCGTATCCGCGCTCCCCCCCACACCCCTGGAACCTCACCAAACTGAGGCGTTTTAACTTCTTAACCGCGGCTCGACACAGGACACTGAATATCGTCAGAGGTCGAGCACAAAATGCAAGTATCTTACCTTTTATTATCGCTCTCTGGAAACCGACCTCCTCTCCGTAGCAGACTGTGCGAAGCAGCAGAGGGCAGCAACACACCCACCGTCCGTCTCCAGGCAAAACTGAAACCTCTACAGCTCATCCCACCTCATCCTCCACCCTCCAGCTCATCCCACTACAAGCGTCAACCGCTCCCATTTAGCGTACTCCAACACATCCAACAACACTCTGGGCCCGAAGTACCCCGAGCAATGTGGACCTCCCCCCCCCCCCTTTATACCTCCCTCTAATGCTCAATTAAATTTGAGTTGTACAGAGCTTCCCAATTACAAAGCGGTTCACTGAAACAGAGGTAGCCTAATTAAACTGAGGGCCACACTGGCAGTGAAAGGCTCATAAGAGCAAGAGGAAGTCACAATAAAGTAAAATGGGACTTTAAAGCTGCACCAGACAGTGGAATTCCAGTAAACACAGTTTAGGGCCTATATCCTCCAGTTCACAATACTTTACCTACCAACCAATCCTGGAAAATAGGCTGGTTTTGTTGCTGTGCTTGCAAGACTGATACATGTAAATGCGCCCTGTTCAGTAGCTGCCCGGCATTTGGTCTTGTTCAAACAGGAGCTCAGACTGATGAACACTTCTTGTAACTTAAATGAGAAAGGATCTGAACAGCTGTAGGCAGAACAGTCAAATGTATAAATACACTGCTTTACACAATTTAGAACCTTACAAACGTACATAAAAACCTAAAAGTCTAGGTCCACATAGACTTTATGAATACAAGGTGCAAAATTAATAAGTAATATAATATGTTTATTAAAACTGCAACTAAAACATACCAAAAGGCCAGACTTTTTTAGTTTTTTGAAATACAAAAAAGCATGCTTTTAACCCAACATAACATTCAATATCTAGTTTGGGATTTATTTGAGGACATTACGCCCTGTACTTGCATAACAACACAAACATAGATAAAACACAATAAAAGAAACGATGGAATTTGAATCAAACTTTTTTAAACCATAATTTAACTCTTAAGTGCCTCAGTTTAACAGTGTCTTAGTATCCAGTTACACTTAAACAATCTGAATGATGTTAATTATGTAATCTGTCTTATTTTTGGTTTCCTCCTGTGTGCTTCAAGAGCAGTATGACCATCTCCTCAATTCTGTCAATCTAGGGGGAAAACCAGGTGGTTAAATATCTTGTGGATGGTTGAAATAACACACTGCATCTCAAAAAGAGTAGGAAACATTCTCTCACCTTTTGCTTTAGGGCATCACAGCAGCATAAAGGAACTGGAACTTAAAAAAAAAAAAAAAAATTAAACCATGCGAATGAAGCAGGCTACTATAAGAAGGCTATCCATCATCACTGAAAACAGACCTCCAAGCTCACAAAGGATTATAAGAAATGACTAATCTATAATCTAAAATGCTAATCTATGAGAACGACTTATCTAGTTATAACTATGCCAACTGTTGCATTTCTTAACCGGATCTGCATGTTCTTGACCAATATAATCCACCGACACCCACCACTACTGTCGCCCTTTGAACCCGCAGTGGCCTGTAGGTCCTTTTTTTCCACACTGTTCATCACAGTCTTCGTTTTTTCTGAAATCAGACATAATAAAAGTTGGATAACTGCTCCTGTACATATGATGACAAGGCTCCATGCTAAATAACAGCTTTGGGCCACAGACGAAGATTCCAGGTGGTACAGCACCTGTGCACTGAAGCTGCATAATCTGCATTTCTATGGCAGAGAGCTCATAATGTTTTTCTCAGTTCTAACACAGCTCTTAAACTAGCTTTAACAATAAAACATTTACTTAAACTATTAGCATGTAGGACCACAGAATGCACAGTTTATTGAGCCCAAATCAAGCAATACTTCACTAGTACTATAGCAGATCAGGTCCTCAGAAGAGTGACCAATAAAAGCACTGATGCAAAGCATGCATGCATTCAATTTCCACTGACTTTCCGTGCATATTAGTGATGGAGATATCGTTTTTCTCTGCTAAATAGAGCTGGTTGGACATCTTTCTGTTTATGCTAAAAAGGGGCAGCACTCCTTTTGTAATTCTGACAAACTGGTTATCTGCTAAAGGTTAACAGACAAATTAATGCAAATATAGCTACTGAGAAGTAACCATTGAAATAATCCATGAAAAGCTATATGCATAGTATTTCTAGCTAGTACTTACATGGTAGCAATTAACATAGTGACAATAACCTACACATACTACACAACGTTATTTATGTTATAGCAGGTTTTCACACTGGGATCAAAAGCTGTTTGCGACATTTAAAACTAAAACATTGACTTGGAATTAACTTGCAATAAACCGTCCTATATTTAATCGTAAATAAAATAAATAAAAGTATTTATTAATAAAATTCTTATTAATCTCCTGGCTGACGTACCAATCTCTGGACTTCTGAGTTTGGGCTTCTCAGTGTCTAAAGATGTGTGTCCTGTAGGCATGGCTGCCCTGCCAGCCTGAGGCCGGCCCTGAGACACAACATGCTTCTCCTGGGTCACCTCGTCTGTTCTTGCTTTGACAGGAGGTTTCCTCAAGGCTCCCAGAATAATAGAGTTGATGTTTCCTCCCTGGCCTGAGTGCTGGGTAAGCATCAGCAGGTTAAAGTTGCCATCAAAACCCTGTACAGAGGCCAGTATCTTGTTTCTCAGCTGAACCCCAAAGAGTTTAAGGACCTCAGGAGGCCAGACAGTAGGGAAGTTCTCTTTACCTAATAAAAAAAACAGAAATAAAAATATTATACACGAACAAATCTAAACAACAAACATGTTACTTTTGAGATATGACTGCCCTACTAGTGTTATTACCTGCAAGAGCACACCTGGCAATCTGAAAAGGGTGCTGCAGAAGCTCTTTAGGGATCGGTAAGATACTGGAGATAGGAATCCTCTCGCAATTCCCGTAATCTGCATAAATCACATTTACATGTGTGCTTGTTGTGTCCAGTACCACAGCTCTGTACCAATTCTTGTCACCTGTTTAAGAAAACCATTTAGGACATTTTCACTTGATTGCACAGTCCTTTTTAAAATCATCAGGTAGCTAATAAATACAACTTAGAAAGATCCTTACAGGGGACCTTTAACTGCTGCTCTATGAAGACGGAAAAATACCTAATGAACCAAATTGTTTAAAAGTAGCAATATGTCCAACTCTCTACATTCTCTCTACGGTGGAATGCTCACTACAATTCCTCCCTCCTCACTGTGGTTTAAGAGTAAACTCACACACAAGCAGTGTATAATTATTTTAGGACAGACATGGAATTACTGACTTAGGCTGGAATTTGCCACTGCATTTGTACAATGGCGTCTTTCCTGGGATTTTAATGATCTTTAAGCGTCACCTGGAGTTTCAGGGGGAAAACTCATTTCGCTTTAAACAAAAATTCCAGTCTGTTATTAAAGTAATTTCACACATGCTCAGGAAAATAATTGTTACAACTATTTCTGCAAAGCAAAACAGCACTAACACCCTATAGTACAACATTAGTGATATGACTCTTGGCTCTTGTGTTTCAGTGTGAATAACCTGAGAACTGCGCGCAGCAAGCTGCTCCAGGTAAAGGAATGCTCTGGTTGGGCACCGTCTGCCTGCTGCAGTACTTTGCCACATCTGTCATGACAGCCTGCAACACCTCTATGTTTGCTGCAGTGCAAAGGAATAAGTGATTAAACTTCAGACACACAAAACAAACTAGTAGCGAGACCAAGTTTTCTTCTCACCCTCTCTAGGATTCATCACATAGAAGAGACCTGGATTGGTCACTGCTGCCACCTGTGGCTGAAAAGTTTCTTGTTTAGGTAACCCCACCGTCTTCCAGTCCAAAACAAAGGAAGCAACTACAGAGGAAGAAATGTCATAAATAATGACAGTAACAACCACAACAAATAGTAATAAATTACTTCTACTATAGCTCAGAAACTCTACTATTAGAGTACAAACTTCAACATCAGTTCTGGAAAACCAAGGCATTTAACTCGTCTCGTAATTATACAGTTCTCTGAAAAGCTCTATAATGCCAAGCTCAGACTAAACAATACCTTTGTGTTTCATGATGTTCACTATGTTTATGGCACACATTGTGCTAGAAATTTTTGTGGTGATCATTGTTTGAGAGTTTGGAATCGCGACGCGTTTGATGACTATCATTGTTCACGTCCTTGCGTGAGTTCGTAGGTCCTTCATAATGAGTTCATAAATGTTTCATTATACAGCAGCTCCAATGACTGACAATACTGGCTGAATTTATGCAGTCTGAACTTGGCATAAGGCATGTAGATCAAAGACGTGATCAAAACATGGTGCAGTCTTCCATGACTAACATTTGAAAAAAGAGCTTAGAAAAATACTGTGCATTCACTTGAGGTGTGGTTGGACTGTGATGGGGCAGCTTCTTGTCTGGCGATGCTAGCTGGCTGCTCGGCAAGTGATGGTTTTTCAGTCTGCCCTGCTGCCTGTGCAGAGGACGTCTCTTTCAGATCATTGGGTCTGTTTTGTTGGGCATTTTTGGGTTTATTCTCCTGTCCTGAAGGTTTGGCAAGCTGTTCTGAGAAAAGCACAGCAGTAATGTTTTGGCCACTGCACTTCAACTCCACCCCATATCCCTTCTCAGTGATGGAAAGCACTTTGCCACTGAGCTGCTTCCCTGCACACAATTCCTGGAACCTCTGAACTGCAGTCTCCTTCCACTGGCCTCCCACAGGCTCAACACCTGCAGACAGATTATTGGAGCATAAAACATGCAGTATATTAATATTCCAGGCAAAAAAAAACAAAAAACAAAAAAACAAAAAACAAAAAAACAAAACCCATGCACTTGCACACACACTGACATACCTGCAAGCGTACAGCGTATAGCCTGGAAAGGGAGTTTAAGCAGGCTAGGGTCAATGGCTCTGAGATGGGTCACCTCTACTTCACAAGAGTTCCCATAATCCACAAAGTATACTTTAGCCTTTCCTTCACCCTCCACACTCTGCACCATGCCCCTGTACCAGCTGCCATCTCCTACACACACAGATTACAGAACTACACATTGAACAGTTTAAACAAGTTCAAGCCAATTAAAGACAAACAGACGTTAAGACGTTACAAGTAGCAAAGTGGAGGAGATGCAACTGACCGCTGAAGAGAGCGCAGCAGGGTTTTCCTACAGCAGGGCTGAAAGTAGTCTTCTCTGTCTCACAATGCTTCGTAAGAGCAGAGGACAACTCTCCCAAAGTCTGCATGTCTGTCAATCACATAATATGAAGGAACATCCCTGACACCGGACTCCTCAACGCAGACAGAATTACACTGCAGTTCATGCACTACACACTTTGGCTCTGACAGAACAGTTCAGCAGGATGAGCAACTATACCTTCTGCATTATAATTATAGCAGTAGAATTCACCGGGATTCTCTAGTACACTGATCACCAGCACCACCTCCTGGCCATCAATGGGAAGCTCAGCACAAGACCACTCCAACTTGTCCACAGCTAGAGGATTAAGACACATGAGCGCTCAAAAATGTCAGTTAGCAATAACAAGTAACACTGCTATCATGAACAAAACAAAAGGAATATCCTCATATATAGTTTAGATTTACCAGGAGTTTCAGAGACAACAACTTTAGCTACTTCTTTTATTGTCTCTGAATCTTCCACAGCAGCATATCCTGTAGCAACCAGTATCTCAGCTATATTAGCCTGAGGATCACTGGACTCGTCGATCATTGAAACCAAAGCCATTCCTTCTTGCTCTCCAAGGACCTTCACTTGGATGAACCGGTTACAAACCAATCGTTTCAGCATCAATATCACGTCCTCTGACCATACGTCTGCGGTAGACTTAATACCTGTAACAACAAATAACAATAATATTGTCCAGGATAGATCCCATCATTTTACCTTGTTAATATCAATGGTTCTATATCATTAACCTGCTTATTTCTTTGTCCATTTATTTATTTACAGTTTTACTACCACACTATCGAGACACAGAGAAGTCTATAATTAGCATGTAACAGATCTTGGAGATGGCAGTGTTCAAACATATTTCTCATAATGCTACGGTTTTAGCTTCTTCTACTCAAACACAGTTGCCTGGGAGTGAGGGACCCCATGAAAAAATGAAAGCCAAACAACTCTGCATTACCTGCTAGGGCACAGGGAATTGCCTGAGAAGCCAAAGCCAACAGCTCCACACAAATGGGTCGCAAATGAATCAACGTAACTTCTTCTGAGTTCCCAAAGTCTACGTAACCCACACAAACTCGATCCTCAGATGAATATGCTAGAACTTTGGCCCTATACCACTGGTTGTCCTCTGTAGAGCAAACAGAGAGGGAAAAAAACTTATGACTATATTAAAACTAAGCATAACAATTCCACCAAATTGCTCTTATGCTCCTAAAAGAAAACACATTCAATACTGTAAAAACTATTGGGAAAACATACACTAACCAAAAAAAGATGAACAGGTCTAGGAACTGCTATTTGTAGATTATGGTAAAGCCTAACCTCACCTGAGAAAAGAGAACAGCAGACCGTTCCAGGAGCAGGCCTAAAGTTCTCACTGGCTGGGGTCTTTGTACAATGTTCCCTCAGACTCATTTGTAACTGTTGGATAGCACCTGCACAGGCAAACCCAATTCCCAAAAACCTCAATGCAAATTACAATTCCATGAGTATACATTAACTCTGATTGTAGCCATAAAACATCTAGCAATCAATGTAAACATTATTGCAAACAATATCTTGAGAACTGTTGTCACAGCTGTATAAGGACTGCCAGGATTCTTAATTGCACCTAGCAGGTAAAATAAATTACTTACTGGCATTTTCTAGCTTTTGGCAGATGATCTCTGAAGGTGACTGAAGATGGGTGACTATGGCTGTGAAAGTATCTCCCACTACTTGGGTCAGGGGCTCTGGTGGCTGAGCCTCAATGTTTTTATTCTTTCCAGTGGAAAAACGCGTGAAGTTCTCAAAAGAGGCTGTCATTAAAGAGTCTTAAAAAACAATAAAAGCACAAAAAAGACACTGAATAATTACACTCAATACTCTATGTAAAATACATCACTGAAATCACACAAAACTTACTGATATCTTGTTTAGTCCGTGGTTTAGTAGGGGTGCCCTCTGTCATGGCATACCCCTGATCGATCAGAAAAGTACTCAGGTTTTTACCTTTGGGAAGAATAAAAAAGGTTTAGCATCTAAATAGTGCCTAATCATAAGATGACCATTTCAAATAAATATATTTTACCAAGTGTGGACAGAGAGAAATCTACTGCAAGCAGGGCACCACTGTTCATGATGTCCATCACAATGAAGTTTAGGTTCTTTCCTGCTACAAGTTGTCTCACAGCAATAGCGCATTCGCCCGTCCAGCTCCCCGTTAGCGCAGTTACCCCAGCAACACAGCACTGTAAAGCCTGCCCAGTTCAGAGACCAACATGTGAGATCTGATATGAACCAGCAAACAATGTTCTACCAGAGCAGGGAGAAGAGGGGAAAACCCCCCCACACACACAACTTACACACGGCGGCGCAAGATCAATGCTTTCTGCCAGGGGACGAATCTGATCAAATGTAACATCTTCCTCGTTTCCAAAGTCTATGTAGAGTACTTTCGCAGTGAGGCGATCCAAATCAACAGACTCAACTTCACCTCGATACCAATTCTATATTGGAGAAGAAGGAAATGAAAAAGTACCATGGTCATCCAAGACTGAATGAAAGAAAAATTCATCTGCAGATTCTTTCTAAATATCGTCTTAATAAACGGAACCAATTTAAACTCTTCTCCAGCTATTAACCTGATCTAGAGAGAATTTGACTGCACAGAGTTCCCCAATTTCAGGCTTGTACTCGGCTGCATGTGAGCTGCCATAGGTCTTCTGCAACCTCACGGTGATGGAAGTCAGAGTCTCAGTCATCTCCACCGACTGGATGTGGATGAAAAACTTTCCTGGATTCCTTAGCTCCACCACAGTCCCCTTAAAAGACACAGAATTGATGTGCAATTATGGAAAAAGCTGAAACGCCAAAACAGAAGACTTAAATTTAACATACCTGCACTTCATCTCCTCTGGAGATGTCATTCTTGCGTAAATCATGCAAGAAAACTCTCTTCAACTGAACTACATCATTGTTTGCCTGTAAGGAAAAGTCCGTGCATGAATACACACTATGGATTTTAAAACATCTTTACAATATCAACCCGAATACAGGTAAAACAATACCTTGGACTTTAAGACACTAGGCCCACTTCCGCCAGGCATGGTCAAGAGCTCCTTTGGTTCATCACTGGTTGAACGTCAGAGACAACCCAACACATACAACATTACCATAGAGCATAAAATGCAAAAAATGATCTTAGAAGATCAACTTAACCAGTACCTTGCATTGTTCTCTGAAGAGCTTGGTTTACATACATGGCGATGGGCCTTCCAGTCCTCTGACTGACACGCTACAGAGCAGTAGCATGTCTTTCGGCACCGTGTGCACCTGAGAATACCTAAGACACAAAACCAGATTAGTGACGTAGTGAATATAGGGGTTTGGTATGGTTTGACAAGCACTGCACTTTTTAGATGTCAGAGAGCTGACAAATTAACAGACCACAACTGGGTTAAATGCATGCAAGAGAACAGAATGGCCAATATGGAGGTCATGTACATATATTGTACAATAAGTTGATAACGTAATTATTATCTAGCAAATAAAATGTTAAGCACATACCTTGTTGACTGCAGTAATTACATAGCTTCACCATCAATGGGGCAGGCAAGAGTCCATCTCTCTGTGAAACAAACACACTTCAGGTTCATGTCATATTAAAAAGAATACAGTGGGAAATCATTATTCTGTAAGTAAAACTGTATTGTGTAATGTAATAAACAAGTCACATACAGCATTGGTGTCCTGCGCTGCCACCAAAGCAGTTTCCTTTCTGTCGGCTTCAGCTTTCAACACTAAATCAAAGTAAATGAAATGTTACCAAACATGCATCGTGGACTACATTGTGCGCACACACTATACTCTATATCTGCACCATACCATCTAGGCTCTCATTTGTCAGAGGCCATTCTTGTGGTAAACTGATGCTTTGTTCAGTAAACACCGGACTCAGATTCCTTGTCATCAAACCAGGACCCGTTGCAGGTCTTCTCAAAGGAAGGTTTGGTCTAACCAAGGATGGTGAAAAGGCACGATTCATTATGCCTGTGCTGCAATGCTATCTGAAAAACAAAGAAAATATCAAATTCAATTTTTATAAAACTAGATAGAATAGAATAGAATAGAAATGTGACAACATGGCAAACTAAAATCTGTGCAGCACATTAATACATGTCTACCAGTGTACAGCCATGTCAACAGTAATGCATTTTAATGAATACAACCTTTCCTGAAAACATCACTGCAACAACCATTACATTCCAAAACGTATCATGAGCCCTTCTAGTTACTGAATTCAGCTACTTTAAGTAGTAGCAAGATTAGGTCACATCCCCAACCCCCTTCTCTCTTTTGGCTGAATACAATCAGATCCTTACAGCAATGTCCTCTGGATACAATTTAATAAGAAAATATTAAATTGCCTTCACTGCCTCATTGCACTTCAAAACATCTAATTTAAAGTAATACTGACTACCAATATTAACGTATTAATTTGGCTGGAATGGGTAGCTAGTGTTATGGGTCTTTGGGCTTAAAACGATTCACTATTCAGAAACGCAACACTGCTGACTCTTGACTTCGCTAAATGATGCCATTTTTTTTTTTTTTTTTTTTTTTTGGGGGGGGTTAAAATAATAATAATGATGATAACTGACCTTCTTAACTGACAACGTTCAATGTTTTTATTTCGGTGAATCACTTTACTAACAGGGGTGCGGGGAGTCCTACACAGCCCAACCACGTGCGAACCTTCACTTAGCCGAAAGCTATAGCACTAGCTAAGCTGAGGCTTGTGCGCAGCTGCTGAAACACAGTTACAGTCACACACCGACTCACACTGTCTACTCAAATATGCTGAAAAACATTCACAGTCACAGTTAAAGTGGTGTCACGCTTGGGAATGACATTTGTAACGTTAGCCCCGCACTGAATGTCAATTAACTTTATCGTTAGCATTAGCCAAAATCTGCTAGCGTGAACCTGCGTTAACGCCGAGCTGAGGCCTGCTGAGAACCAACGCTAATTTGAAGCCCCTAGCGTTTCTATCTGCGACCTGTGGTTGGAGAGGATTATTATAAGTACGTTTACGACTAAATTTACCTTTTATGTGTTTAAGAAGAGCTTACATATGGGTTGATAATGACGACACGTGGTGGCCACCTCTTTACTACTGTGAAAAGGAAAGTGCTCTAACGGTGTAACGAGACGCAAACCGAACTGGACCTTCCGGACCTAGCTAACGAGTTAGTGTGCTGGGGCGTTTCCCTGCACTGCGCACTCCAAGTGCACTTGGTGATCAAGTGAACTCTGAAGGCCGCAGAGCGGAGATGTTTTAGTACATCGCTGTTTATCAGTTCTCTCAAATTGATCATTAAAATTATTGATAATTATCGTTGACATTGCGGCTCTGCAGACGGATATTATTGGAGCACAACGCAAGACGCTGGACCTGTAGATACATCCAAACAGCCTCAACAGACTACACCAGAAAGCTTACCGTTATCTCAAAATAGGTCCCTAAAAGGTTATGGAGCCTCTAAAGGGGACGTGGGGCAAGAAAGGCTTATCGACATTGCGTTCCATTGCAAAATGTTCAGTAAGGGTTCTGTCAGAAAGTCGCATTTCCGTCGTCCGGAAACATATCTGTACTAATCATTAAAATAAATGAGAGTAAATGTTGTGAAGATCTTTACTTTGCATATTTATTAAACATGTCAAATCCAGTCCCTCTCTCTATCTGTCTATCTCTATGTATATATGTATATGTGTGTGTGTGTGTGTGTGTGTGTGCGTTTGTTTAAACATGGGTAAATATCTAATGATTGATCTGCATTAATTATAAGAATGCTGAAACTCATCAGCATCTGGAAACACCAGCCATCAGCACCTCTCCTGAGTGACATTAGCATTGACTACATTTAGAGGGACCTAGTTGAGTCAAATACATTTTAATGAGGATGTTGCAAACATTATCTTTAAATATAACCATTTAGTGATTTTTTACAATATAGCCACCCTTTCCCAGTCATACAGCTAGGTCCTTCCAAGATTTGATCAAGTCTGACTCCCTGGACCAATGACAGAATGATGGTCCACCCCCTGGACGTTTTGTTCTGCAGTGACTGGTAACAGAGATTATCTCTGATGGTATCTGGATTTTGATGGCCTATGTCATCATGACCAACCACATGACATACACTATACCAAGCCATTTAGCAATCAACCTGTGCAGTATATATTATTATTATTATATTTTATATAATGATTAGTGAGCTCATGAGAGCACATGAATCACACAGTGAGTTACACTGTAGGATTTGACAAGGTAATCAGAAGGTAAACTTAAGCTTTCATATCAGAAAGCAGTTTTCCCGAAATTGTCAGTCATAAAATATGCAGTCAGCCAGGATTGATACATAGCAATGGACCAGCCTAGATTAAGGCAAGATTAAGAACACAGGACTCAACCAGCCAATCAGAACATGATAAGATTTGACCATCTAGAATGCAATATTACGATAGCAGATTGCATTATTTAATCAGCCCATCAAAATGTGAGATTTAGTTAGCCAAGTCAATTATAAAATACCAACAGCCAACCAGAACTCACAATTTAGCTTTAGTGTAATTTAGTGTAATGTACTTTTTCTCCACTGCAGTTAATTGAAATTACATTTCAACTTTATACATGCATTTCTGGGCAAGCTGAGTAATACAGAACCAGCAGTGAAAGTGAAAGAAGCATGTGAACTGATGTGCCAGTGTCATATTAATAAGTGATCATGTGGTCTATTGCTGCTCCACCTAAGTTACATAGTGCAGTTGCAGTGTTCCGGTCTAGACTGGCCAATACCAAGATGCTATTGTACCTATTACAGGTCAGAAGTCCCATAAAATTTTTAAAGCTGTTATTTTAAGGTAAAATCCCTCATAGTGTTGATTGAACATTAATATTAGTCAATATTAGTGACACTTTGTGACAATTGATATCTGTTGCAGGTAGTAAAAGCTGGACTTGAAATGAAAGTTAGACTTTAGGGAGCATGTTTTGTTTTTAGCATGTTGTGGTTAAGTAATCCTATTTAATCCTTAAGTAATTAGTGTAGTAATTAGTAATGGTAAGATCATCAACGTAAGTGAGTCTGTTATCCCCTGGATGGTTCACCTATCTGCTCTTAGCTCTCCATGCTCAGAATGAGCCCACTGAATGAGTAAATCAAGGTAAAACGATATTAGTTCAGCTCTTCCTGCTTGTGAAGTACTATCTGTTTGTCAGGAAAAACCTGCTGTTTCACAATGCGGCAGTGTGGAGACAAGGTGCCTGCTTTGTGGTAGGTACAAACCTTTGTTTTGTCTTTATTTCAGATGCAGTACAAAACAGACGTAAAGTACAATTTTGACTTGCTGTGTAGTTTCTCAGTGTCTTGGTCATTTAATTGCAAATGAAAAAGTATTCATGTAGTTTACTATATTAGTTATTCTTACTATTCTTTTGTACATGTTGTTGGGTAGCTTCTGACTAGCATGGACTCAAGTCAATGGTATAGGAGGCTGATAAGTGACACTCATAATACAAGTTTGCAGTAGTAAAATTATTAGTGTGCATATGTGTAGTTACAGTTGCCACCTCCTAACATGTATGTCAAAGTGTATACTGTTATTTTACGCTGTTTACCACAGCTTACACTGTAAAGTTCCCTAATGTGAAGTTGGTGGTTTGCACAGGTGTACTGCAGGGGAATTATTTGAACAATGAGGCGACTGAACCGTAAAGGGGCTCTCAATCTGGTGAAGGAGTTGGATGCATTTCCAAAAGTACCAGAGAGCTATGTAGAAACATCAGCTCTTGGGGGAGCAGGTGAATATATAAGTGCCTTCTGATGAATATTCTTTTATCCTTCTATAGAAAATGTATTCATATTACTGCACCATATGTCTAAAAGTTTGTAGACACCTGCTTGGTTTTCAAAGTTATTACCGGGGGGGTTGCTCTCCATTTGCTGTAGTAACAGATTCCACCCTTCTGGGAAGTCTGATGTATTGATGCAAGATGATTAGTTCTGGATCACAAACATCTCTTCAGCTCAATCCCAAATGTTTTTATAAGAGCTCCATCACTCCAGAGAGTGCAGGTCCACTGCTCCATAGCCCAATATTGGGGAACTTTATTCCCCCCAACCAAATGTTTGGAATTGAAGAGTTCTGTTAGCCATGCTTAACTTTGGAGATTGTACAAGGTGTGTGTGAATGCCTGTGTCTACTAACATTTCAAAGTATAGTGTCTCTCCAAAAGAATCAGAAATACAGACCATTTTACAAGCCAATGCGTCTACATTGTCATTTTCCCTTCAGTGTCACTGACTGTTTTCATGTCCATGGCACTTCTGACCATTTTCGAATTCTTCGTGTATCAAGACACATGGATGAAATATGAATATGAAGTTGACAAAAACTTTTACAGGTTTGTATTCTGCATATATATATATATATATATATATATATATATATATATATATATATATACACACACACACACACACACACATATATATATATATATATATATATATATATATATATACATAACCCAACACAAAAATTCATTTATTTAAATTATGAAGCAATGAACTATGAAGCAAAGCTCATGACCCTTTGTTGTCTTTGATAGCAAACTGAGAATAAACCTTGACATCACCGTTGCAATGCAATGCCAGAGTAAGTCTTCCCAAAATGTATAAAAATCTTTAATACAAACCTGTGGGACATACAGGGGAGAGCGAGGCACAAGCTAACTTTGTTTTAAAATGCAGCATGGACTTTTTTATGTAGTTAAACATAAACATGGGCTCTGGATCCACTGTGACAGTCACTGCACAGGCCCCTCACAGTGATAATGAGACTCGTCTGCCCCGTGTCTGAGCTCATCAGCCTCAGTTGCGGTGTCTTACTGCTTTAATCGTTGTAATTGACCTTCCTATGTTAGCTAGTTCTCTGTGTGTATTTTTGTTGTAGTTTTATTCACGCTTCTACCTGGAAAATGTATTAATCTTCTGGTTATTTGTGCTTGCTTTGCTCTTTTAACACTTGTTCTGGGTGTCCCGTCCATTAAATCTTTTCCACATGCATTCACGCTTATTAACTTTTAATTCACGCTCATAATTTTGAAGCACATAAACAACTTACACTGAACAGATTGATAACTTTCAAAATTAGACCTTTCGATATTAGACTAAATTAAACATAATTGACACAGCCTGTTGGCTCTGATACTATAATGTGTTTAGGAGGGGAAAATTTGTGTTGAATTAACTGTGCATAATTTTCTATATAGAATTATATAACTATTAACACAACTAGCCCCATAATCTAATTAACCAAATTAACCCTGCCTACAGGGTAAGTCATAGCATATGCACTAACATGACTTTTGGCCTATAAACAGTATAACAGTTTATATTTCCATGTTTGGCAGATATATTTAAGTTGCCTGGGTAGAAATATTACTATTACTATACTTTATGAATCAAAAATGTGTTAGGTTGTGCCCTGCTCACCCTCACTGTGCAAAAGTCTTAAGCATACATTTTATTCCAGCAATAAGTGTGCATTTCTGTGTTCTGAACAGTGATCGGGGCAGACGTTCTGGACAGGGCGAACACCATGGTTGCTTTAACAGAACTCATATACGAGCCTGTAAGTGAGAGTGGTCACTAACATAAGCTGTGTTTTTATGGGTCTCAGTGTGAAATGATTGTGGCTTGATTAGTTTTTAATTGTTTTTCTTTTAATGCAGGTTCATTTTGAACTCAGCCCTCAGCAAAGGCTGTGGCAAAAGTGAGTCAGACAGTCATGCTGAGAAGACATTTTCTGAGTGAATTTGTAGCATAGGACAGAGACATGATTTAGAAAGGTTCTTGGTATATTCTGTTGGTTAATTGTTAAAATTAGTTCTTCTCTGTTAAATCCATCCTTTTAGGACACTACAGCAATTCCAGAGCCAACACTCCCTTCAAGATATGCTTTTTAAAGATGCATTAAAGGGGGTTCATTTGACCCCAGGTTTAAGGTAGCCTGTTTTTGTCTTTTCTTCTTGATACTGCACACTTCAATATAAACAGGGTGATGAAGTAATATCACTTCATCATAATTGTTTTTTTTTAATGCAAATGCTTAGGAGGACTGAGAACTTATCCACTGTAATGATGTTTCAGTTGCGACATTCAGAGGATTATCGTCAGCATACCAACTTGCTTGTGTACCAGTCATGGCATGACTTTGCAAGAACAACAGTCAGAGAACATTAAGCAATGGACATCATCGTTCCAGGGCGGCAAAAACAATTCGTTTTGAATTGATTGTTGAAATTGAAATACTAAAACTACTTTTTTATTTAACATAATTGACGGAAATGAATAAAATATGCACTTGATTTTTTATTTATAATTAAGCACAATGTTGATTGCATACTTAAATCGACTTAGATTCAGGTTACACTGTTTAAATAAGCACTCTAAAGCACAACTAAAAGCATTGAAAATATAGTTTAAACAATATTAAGAGATGGAGGTGATATAACAAAATCAATAAAACTGAAGAAATGTGTCTTAAAAATCATTTGTAAAATGCAATTCATAATTCTCAATTATTACTAATTGTGCCTAAACTGCCTACAATTAAAATCTGGACCTCTGTCTAAAACTACAGCTGAAACATAGGGAAATACCTTTTTCTCACAAGGAAATCTGATTTCTATTAATTACATTTAACAATTAACAATTGTATTGGTTTAATTATATTACCTCCATCTTTTAATGTTGTTAAAATTATGTTTTTAGTGCATTTAGTTGTGCTTCAGAGTGCTTATTTTAAGATTATTTTAAGATTTAACATGACTATATATATATATATATATATATATATATATATATATATATATATATATATAATGCTTTTCTTGCCCTCCAAGGAATGACTCTCCTTCCAGAGCCCCCAGTGCCTGTAGGATATATGGACAAGTCTATGTGAACAAAGTTGAAGGGAACCTCCACTTTACGCTGGGCAAGTATGTGTGTGAATTGTAAACAGTAAACTTCAGTATTATCTGGTCTTTGTGCTGTCCTTCTGAAGTTAAATACCATATAGATATTCTTCATCCAATTACCTTGCGCATCCATGGAAGATCTGATTGTTTTTGTTTTTTTAAATAAAGGGCCTTACATTATGCTGGAGGTCACACCCATTTAGGAACTTTGTTTATGAATAATGGTGAGATCCCTCTTGTATACCCATGCTGATCTGAACATGCCCACTAGATGCTAAAATCTCAGTGTCAGTTTTTAATTAAATTAAATTTCTTCTCCTTCACAAAGCTTAACAAAAGGTATCTTTATGTCTTTCAAAGATGTTCAGAACTTCTCTCATCGAATAGACCATCTTTCCTTTGGAGAATTTTTCCCAGGACGCATCAATCCTCTAGACACTACTGAGAAAATTACATTAGAAGGTATAAAACTTTAGAACAAAATAATTAACTGGACTAGGATGAAAATGACTACTAACAGTGCAAATTGTTGCTGTCCTGCAATAACCTTGTATCTGCAGATTTAGCTATTTTAAATTTTTTGGCATAGCTTGAATCTGGTAGTTGTTCTTTATATTGTGTGAGAATTATAGTAATATAAATGCTCCAAAATGACTTGGAATAAAATCTTTATACATTGATTTCCATTTGAAAGTTCTGTAAACGTTTTTTTTTTGCATGATTTGGTGTTTTATCTTTGTCTTTGGCAGACGTAGATAAAAGCTAAGCTTTGTTTTTGCTTTATTTTTTGCAGGAAACCAGCAGTTTCAGTATTTTGTCACTATTGTTCCAACTAAACTGCAGACATATGAGCTGTCCCTGGATACGCACCAGTATTCGGTCACAGAGCAGGTCAATTATCATCTTATAATTTGTACACAGGACTTATTTTTAAATGTGGCTGAATCTTCTGAATTTTGTCTTTAATTCAGGAGCGGGCGATAAACCACACAGCAAGCAACGGTGTACCTGGAATCTTTGTGAAGTACAAGTTGAACCCTCTTATAGTGAGGGTAAGTGAGGAGCACATGCCTCTAGGAAAATTCCTGGTGCGTCTGTGTGGCATTATTGGTGGCATCTTTTCCACCTCCAGTAAGTGTTCAGTCAGTACTGTCCTTTTATTTCTATTTCTAAGTTTACAGTTTATTCAGTATTATTAAGTTACTAATTACTTCATTTGAAAGTTTCCCATTGACTTTGCTGTGTGACCACATGACTGATCTGTTCTCTCCTGTTACAGATTTGCTGCACAGACTTGTTGGCCTTTTTGTCGACATCCTATGTTGTCGTTTTAAACTCCGTGCCAGTAGACCAAACTAGACAAGTTATGACCCCATGGCTGACTCTTTTATCATGACTATGATCTTCTTGTGGTGAAAATATATGAAAAATATATTGACTGTAGTAGCACAGGAGTTCCTAAACAGGAGATGCCATCCTCTGCACGTTTATGTTCTTCCTACTCTAACAAACCTGACCCAGGACACAAGGAGGAATTATGTCTACCACCTTATAGGGTTCAGTTCCTTAACACACCTGATTAAGGCACCTAGGCCTTCAGTAGCATTTGAATGGATCTCCTGACTAGATGCCCTATTTTATGTTGATGCATTAGGGGTCTTTGGTTGTTTACCTTAGGCCAGTGATAATTATATGAGTAATGTTACACTTTCTCCCTCAGGGCTCTCCATCAATAAGAATACTGCATTGGTTAACTATGTTACATGTGTTTTAGCTATTGTATGTAAGTTAGACTGTTTGTTGGTACTGATTCTTTTAAAATAATCTTACTTTTTTATATTTTAGTTGACTGATCAACTTCCTGGAACTTTTTCCAGTTTTAAAAAAAGGAAAGTGCTGTTCTAGGACTTGGTTTTGTACTTTTTCTACTGACCTACATGGCCTGTAGCATGTTGTAATAAAGCCAACATGGATGCGCTGATACTCTTTGTGAACACTACCTCTCTTCCCTAAAGTTTGTACCTGTTTTTGATGTTATTTTTGGCATGTCCTCTGGGACTATAAAATATATACGTTGTCGTTTTGAATAATTATTAAACACAGACGTCTAGATGATCGTGGTATGCGGTATCAGACAGACCAATAAGGCCTAATAGACCCCTTATACTGAGTTAGACAGAAACATTACCAGGCGTCAAAGCGCATGCGCAGTGGCTGGACTTTCCCTGCCCCCGTATCAGTCCGTTCAGCGACGAGGCCATATTTGTTGATGTGTCACCTCAAGAAAACAGAGCATTGGACGTCCAGTACCTTGTGAATAGTTCAGCCAATATGGTAAACGGTCACATCAAATGGATCTAACATAACAGGTAAGTCAGATGTTAAGTTGAGGGTAATCCGAGTTAACCTGCTGGCTACCTGACAGACAGCGCAGGTCTGCGTTAGCGGTGTAGCTAGCGAGCTAATCAGGTGTTTTTCTAGGAGAGTCTGTGCTAGCTAGCTAGCTAGCTAACTGTTACACCCTCGCAGCCCATGAGTCTTAAAATGTTGGCCGGCACACACACACACACACCTGAGCAGTTTCAGTGGCTTTTTCTATGCGACATTTAGCTATCTGTACCGATAGTGTCGTTAACCGAGCTCCTTCAGGTTGTCGGAGGATTGGAGCAGTAGGGAAGGGAGGCTTTCGCTGCTACACACTGCGGTTTCTGACCGGAGGCTTTAAAACTAGCAGCTGTTTCCCCCGAAGCTATCGGTTATATATGATATTAATAGCTCATTGTCAGTGTTATCGATTTGGAAAAACTACAGATCTATTCAGCTATTCATACCACTAGATTAAACTGTAGCTAGCTATTAGTAAGCTACAGTAGTAAGCTGGCTGTGTTGAGCATCACACATTCACATTCACAGCCTGTTTTGCTTAAGGTAGCACTGCTTGTACTTGTACTTGTACTTTCTTTGGAGTATTCTGCTGTACACTGCTGTACTGGGGCTTAAATACAGTCCTTTTTATATAAAAAGTTTAGCCCAGCTGTCTCACTTCTTTATGGACCAGGACTTTTCTGACCCGGTCGTTATCTAATGAGGTGGTGGTGGTGGTGGCAATAAATGTGTTATAGCCTCAAAACGTTTTTCCCCTGGTCTCTTCAATTTTAGAAATTAGATACATTAAATGTGTTACCCCATGTAACAGGTCCATCACTTAGTGTGTGTGTAACGTAATAATTTATACTAAACCATTTGTTCCATGTTTTGCTCACTGACGGTCTCTTATTATCATCCTTAGTAACAGTCTTGCAAAGCGTTTTTTGGACCCACAATATCATCATACGCAGTTTGCTGTCTGTGTTCGCTACTTTGTAGTTTTGGGAATAAGGGATTGTCAGCTCTCCTTTTTTCTCCCCTTAGGCTCAACATTTATTGTTTTTGTCTTGTATTAGTGAAATTATTATTATTATTGTTATTGTTATTTTTTTGCCATCTTGGCTAGATCATCTGGTGAGTTTTAGTTTGCTGCAGGTTGTACAGTTCAGTTCACTCATGTTGGACCATCCTTGGACGTTCAGTTTAGGGGTGTGTTTCAGCAGATACAGCTTGTCTTGTTCTTGTCAAGTTTACATTGTTTACCTGTAATGTCTAACTCTTTCTGTCAGTAGCCTGACAGAGGACCGTCTCCCCCCTTTCCAGTGACTTAAAGGATCTTAACAGTAAACTGTACCTGGCTTCACACAGTTCTGTTCAAAGTTCATTTCTGTCGCCCTTTGGCTCTTACTCTTACTTTCTCACAGAGCCTCATTCAGGAAAGGAAAGAAGGCCTGGTTCACTTTTTTTTTTTTTTTTTTTTTTACATTTGCAACACTTGATTTGCCTTGTAACTTTATGTGCACTTGCCACAACGTTGGTAGTGATAATGTTAGCCCAGTTCCCACCACACTGTATTTATTGGGGGGGGGGGGGGGGGGGGGGAGTACCACTGGTGGCGTATTGTAAAGACATTACAGTGACAAACTATGACTACTATGTAAGCTATGTACGTAGTTTGTCATGTTAAATAATAATGTTGATTAACACTAAATATTTAATACATTATTATGTTAATTAACAATTCCAGCTCAAGCTAAAGTAAGCAAGGACAGACTGTAAAAAGGGTGCAAAAGTTCTGTGCTGTTTGATAGTGTGTCTGGGACCTGGTGTGACCATGAGCTAAGGTTAGCACAAGGAGGAAATGACTGTTGTTTCGGCTGGCTTACTGTCCACATTGCAGGAAGGAACTATGATAATCCAAAACAGCTCTATGTTGTTGTGACTTCTAGAAAACTTCAGTCAGACAGATACTTACTTATGAATTAGAGGTATATTCCTGCTTAGGCTGTATTAATGTTATTGTACTGACTGATATGCTTTACTTGTTGGTGAATGGTAATGTTGTATTCTTTTCAGGTCTGGAGCTTTAGGAGAGTATGGAGCAGCCTGACTGCCAGGAAGAACAACGCTCAGCCTCTGACCCTCCTCAGACTTCCAAGGTCAGCTCAATATCAACAGGGTCATCACAGGACAGCAGTGATGGTGGTGGACAGGAGTTGACCGGCGTGGAAGGGAATAGTCCTGTTAACGATGGCGAATCTTACCAGGACAGCCCTGACTGCATGCAGTCTAATGGTGCGGATAAAGTGGAGCTGAGGCTGCACTTGGACCACGCGCTGGAGGGAGCCGCTCAAGAGAATGGGCATGGTGATGGCAACACCAGCTGTGACAGTGGAACGGCTTCTTTGGACGATGCCAGGACTCCCCCAGCCCAGCACAATGGGCTAGTAGAGTCATTGCCTGCAGTTCTGGGTGGGACAGTAGAAGCTTTGTCATGTAACCCAGCTGAGCCGGTAGAATCTTCTTTTTCGGTTCCAAAAGAGGTATCTGTGAATAGTGTAATAGAACCCTCACCTCCAGAATCGGACAACACTTCCTCAGTTGAATTAAACACCTCAGAAGATGCTGCCAAACCTCAAGCCCAAACTTCTGTCGGTCAGACTGGTATAGATATAAGCTCGGATGCAGCATGTTCAACACAGACTGAGGAAACTCAACACTCTCACTCAGCGCCCAGTTCTAACCCGTACGATACAGACTGCAGCAGAAAGCTGATGTCTGAGATCCAACGCTCCATATCTCAGGAGTCTCTGCTGGATGAGTTGGAGTCAGAGCTGCTGAACTGTCAACTCTCAGATCAGGTTAACTTCAGAGCAAGCCCTCCAAACGGCCTGCCCAAAGACCAGGGCTCCATGATTGTCTTTGAGAAATGTGTGCAGTACAAGTACTCCCAGCAAGAGAAGGCCATTAAAAGGTAAAGGCTCATTCAGAATTTTGCTGAGAATATACTGCATTTGCAGTGCTGAAGTAACACATCTGTCTGCGTAAAAAACTTGGGCCATTTTAGTTTTTGCTGTATTGAGGTACGATGTTGTGTTTGCTTTATGTGCCTAAGCTCCCTCCTGATTTTACTTTCCTCATTTTCATAATGACACCTGCTTTGCCTAGAAACTGGAGCTGGGCCAGGACTCTGCTCTAGTACAGTATTATTAAGGAGCCTAATCAGTGATGATTCTTGGACACCTGTTCCTTGACAGCTTTAGCAGGAAGATTGAGTTTTTTAGGGATGTGCGGTTTGTTATAAATGAAATCCTGCCAAATCTCATATTGTAGAACAAATCAGTGACGGACAGCATGAGACACTGATGAGTGTTTGTAAAGCTGTTAGAATAACAGTAACTGTAATTGCATGTCAGGCTGCTTGATGAGAATAAGAAGCACCAGGAGCTGATCCTGGGCATCTGTTCTGAGAAAGACAACATGAGAGAGGAACTCAAGAAGAGGATGGAGACTGAGAAACAGCACATTTGCACCATTAAGAAGGTAAAGAGCATCAGTCTACATTCATCTTCTGGCTAAAAGTATGCAGCATTTATTTGTCCATGATTAGGGAACCTTTGGATTAGGATAAGCACTATGTATTTTTCAAATTTATATTTTCATGGCCCCTGTCGATTTTTATAAAACGACTGTTGGAGATGTGGTCAGTGTGAAGGCTAATAAATGCATTTTTGATTTGCCTGTCAGTTACCTTTTCATGCTAACTGAATGGCTTCTTGGGACCCCAATGGCCAGTTCAGGTTCTCATCCCTGATTATAGTATGCTTGTTTACTGAAGAGCCTGCATCTGGTGCTGGGTAAGCATGCTTGTTTGAGGCCAGCCCTGGGCTCAGGGCGATTGCAATCTAATTTAATAGAAAAGGGGCCCTTGTCATGGAGGGTAATAACACAAATCAAACATAGAAGCCTGGGAGTCCGGTTGTACGTGAAAAGCAATAATCTGGTACCGTGGTAATGACAGGAAACGACTGTGTGTGTGTGTATTATGCCGTCACAGCTTCTCATCAAGGCTGAATGAGAAGGGACATCTGTGGCCTATCATGACACTGTTGCCTCATCCGACTCTCTCATCTTCCAGAGAGTGCAAAATGGATTGAAACATTTTCTTGCCAGATCGCTGATCTATTGCTCATCCAACACCATGAAAGAAACAAAACATTAAGCTTCTACTCCCTGCTTTGATTGAGTTGGCCATTAAGTCACTTTTTATTGAAGTTTTAATATGGAAAAGGCTATAAGTGGAGTAAAGACATGAAAGTTGTAATGCCTTTGGGATTGTGTGTGTGTGTGTGTTTCCCCAAATTTTACTGTTAATGTTTGGCATTATTTACTCAAGTAAACAGTCTATTCTTGTCAGTGAAGCATGTCTAAACCTACATATCCAATCTGAATGGACATAGTGGGGAAAAAATATCTAATTTGAGATTCAGTGTTAGCATAGATGTTACCACTGCAAAGAACACTTTCAGTTGTGTACTTCATTATATATTTAAGGCAGCCTGAACATTACCAAGTCGTTTAGAATAGAATTGTGTCTATTGTGTGCTGTAGTCTATTGTGTCTTTTAGTGTTTATTACACTACTGTCTTCACATATACACAAATGACCTTTACTATTGACGCTCTTGGGGTGTGTGCGGTTCTTCCTGTGTCTTTGATCGGCCATGCCCAGTCAGACCTGCTTTTGTGTCGTCATATAGGGAGTGTTCACGATTAGCCTTGCTTCAGCCTTTCCTAAGCATGAAGGCAGTAACTTATTTTTCCAATGATCTGTCTCTTCTTGTCTGACCAGTTTGAGAGCAGGGTGGAGGAACTACTGAAAGAACTGAAAGAATCCAAGGATAAACTGGTTCACCAGGATCAAGCTGCTAAGGGTGCTGTCCAGCAGATGCAACGGGAGATGGCCTATCGCCTCGAGCAGGTGAGGGGGGGCATCACTAAGACCAGTGTTGCAGGTGCCATGGAAACAGTCTTCCAAGACCACTGTGTGTCACCCCCCCACCTTTCTCCCCACACAAAAGCTCTTTTTCTTTCACAGTGGATCAATTACTTCCAAACAATGAATCAACTGTGGTCATCAGGCTCAGTCTGGCACAGTGTTTCCCCTAGAGTTCTCCTTTCATTTCCCACATCCTCCATGTCTCAATTCCCATTAGAATGAATATGCTTGAATGTGTAAATCCAGTCCTTATCTCTTTTACCTGTCATGTCTAGGATATTATGTTTATGCCCATGCCTCCATTCAGATGTGAAGGTCTGGTGGTGAGCTAGATTTGTTGGAAAGAGAGAGATACGTTTTATTCATACTGCTCCTCACTCTCATGGCGGTGTGAAACTCTCACAGCAGTGTTAGTGCTGTTCTTTTTCTAGCAAACCCACATTAAATAATACACTAGCATAAAAACTCTGCTTAGATTGATACAGTAGTGCAAATGTTTTAAAACTCTGTAGGCATCTGCATGCTCATAATTCTGTATAGTCATTTCTTTCTCTGCATGTTTTTGGCCGTTTGCTGCTCTTCTCAGGCTAGTAAGAAGTGTGAAGAGGCACGGCAGGAGAAGGAGGCAATGGTCATGAAGTATGTGCGAGGGGAAAAGGAGGCACTGGATTTGCGCAGAGAGAAGGAGCAGTTGGAGCGAAAACTCAGGGAGGCCACAGCTGAGGTGGACAAACAGGCCAGAAGGGGGAACCAGCTAGCACAGGAGAAAGGACGGCTTCAGCAACTACATGATGCAAAGGTAACACTTACCAACTTGGAACTGCATTAACTAAAATACATTTCCTCATGCCGAGGGCACACAGTCTGATTTCCTGCTGTCTTGTCTCAGAACTCTGATCTTTTAGATCTGCAACTACACTCTATTGTGCCTAACTGTCATAATCGCTTGTGGAGTACGAACAGCTCAGTCTGTGTGCTGTAGTTTATTTCAACCACCTGGCTGATATTATAATGACAGTAAATATGTACATATGATATTTTGTTACCTTTTACTGTTGATTATATTGCCATGGTGAATTACGATACTCTGCTGGAGGTGAGACGCACTGTCACACAATGTCACACAATCGGAGCAGTTGTAAAATCATCAAAATCTAATACTTGTATACTTCTAATACATGTTTTCCCACAGGCCCGTTTTAGCTGAACTCCAGAGCCCCTGCACTTTAACCAGCAAAGCCATTTTTTTTCCTAATCTTCTTCAGAACTCACTTCTTTGACATCTGTCTTACATAGTTTATCCAAAAGGGTGTGCTGTTAGCACAATTCATTCACAGAGAACTCACAACAGTGGAATTTGTAAGTTGCAGTCACCAAAAGAGTACAGTGATTCTGAGATCACTCGAGTTCAAAGTTGTATAGTGTTTAGTAGGCAACTATAATTTAAGCAAAAGTTCATGAGAATTCCTTAGATATGAAATCTAAAGATAAATGTTGGCTGATGTTTGATATTTGTTTTATTGAAATCACTTTGTGTTTGATTACTGTGCCTGCAGGAGAATGAAATGGCCCGTTTGTCCCGGGAGCTGGAGAAAGTAAAGGAGGAGATCAACTCTCATCTCATTAAAGTGAAATGGGCACAGAACAAACTGAAGAGCGAGACAGATGCTCATAAGGTCAGAAAAACATAATGCACATTCACAAACCGGTGCCGTACAAAAACACAAGGATACAATCACTTGTAATATAATCTTGTAAATTTGAACTTTGTTGCAAAGCAGCTTTACAGAAGTCCTTGTCCAGGGAGTCTCAGTGTATTGTAATGTTAATTCTATTGTGTCATGGCTAGCATGTTGGGTCAGAGCACAAAAAAAGGTTTGATTACTTGCATAACCCTGGTTCTCTGAGGTATCTCTCTATGGGGAAACGCCTGTCAGGCATGACTGACAAACTGAGCCTTTAATGACACCAGTCTGTCTACATCTGTCTAAGAACCGACCCATCACACCTGTAACAAGGGAACTCTGTCTCTCCTATATAGCTCAGTTCAACTCCCCTTTACAATATTCATTGACATGCTTTTCCTCACGCGTAATGCAAGAAATGAAGTGGGGTGGATTACCTTACCGTGTTGAGAGAACAAGGGTTACGCAAGTAACAAAATATATAGACAACTCCCATATTGCAGCATTCCAAAGCCGTACTGACAAGACGTGGCTGAAAGAAAGCAGCTAAGGTCTTTGAAAGTTCTTATGCAATCCATACTAAAGCACATATGGGACAATGAGAAACATGCCATTCTGTACAAATGATATACTTCTGTAAGGCCACTCGCAACGTGAATCTGCTAACGGGAAAATATTTTAAAAAAGAGCGTTGCACCTAAAAATATTTTTCATATGTGAGTGATAAACTAACATTTACTGTACAGTTGGAGATTGTTGATAAGTTTATGATTTACACGCTGTTTAATTTGAAAGGAAACGTTGTTCTTTTTAATTAGTGAGCCTTTATATATGGCAAGCTAAATCCATTGTCTTTAGATTGTATATGCATTCTTCATCCTTTTTTCAGGTCTGTATGGCTTTCTTATATTTAAGAAATGGAACATCCAGTGATTGTTTAAAACCCTCCTCCTAAAATCCTGCCTCCTAAATATCAATACCTGTTTTGGAAAATAGTAGGAAATTTTCGCGAAAATTCGGAATGCATCAATAGGACTGAAATATTGATTGGCAGCACTAAGTGTTTATGTTAATGAAGACTGATGGGGCAAGTGATCAAAGCAGCTTGATATTATTAAAGCATTCGGTGTATTAATTACCTAACCCTAACTTTTGAACATGCATATTGGCTTGATACACACTGATACAGAATACTCTCTTTAGAAATTTGTTAAAAATAAGTTGCCTGTTTTGGTTTGCTGTTCTGTGTATGGTAATCCATGCATTTTAATGCTAATCCTCTCTGTGTGTGGTAATCCTTACTGTGTGTGCATGTTAATGCTAATCTGCTCTGCTTTGTTCTGATTGTTATTGTCCTCCAATTAAAAAAAAACAAAACAATAACAATAGGAAACAAAGGACAAACTAAAGGAGACAACTGCAAAGTTAACCCAGGCTAAGGAGGAAACGGAACAGATCCGCAAGAATTGCCAGGACATGATTCGCACATATCAGGTATGTCTACATGCATTGGAAAATACATGTTAAATAACCAGCCCAGATAGAACTGTTGAGAACTATTGAGTCTTGCAGAAATCCAACAGAGGGCACTATAGACTCTCCTTTGAAGTCTCTTGATAAAGTATTGAACAAATGATTTTGCAGTGTCTGTAATTATAATGTTTAGGTTATTCATTTTTGTTACTCTTTCACCAAATCTTCTGATTTAGTTGTTGCGGGAGCTACCTGGAGATAAATTATGCAGTATAGCTGAAGTGGCAATGAGTTGCTTATGATTTGTTTTAGAGGAAATGGCTTATTTTCCTATTGCTTAATGGATGTGTTTTGCAATTATGTTGTTCTGTCACTCACTAGGAGTCAGAGGAAATTAAGTCTAATGAGTTGGATGCGAAGCTGCGGGAGACGAAGGGAGAGCTGGAGAAGCACAAGCAGGAACAGACAGACCAGCTGGAGGTGAAATTTCCGTTGTTTTATTCACACCTTTCTGCCCAAACTGACCTATCAGAGCTCTGTTTTGGAACGCTTTTGCAAATGGTTATGTACATATGTTTTTTGTTTTTGTTTTTTTACACCTTGTGTGTGTTTGCATTGTGAAATTGTACCGTTGGGACATCAGGACTGCAATGCTAAGATTTTATCTGTGTTTTTTAATTAGTTTTGTTAAAGCCTTATGCAACCTAATTGAATTTTGCTCTTAGATAATACTGCTTTGGGCACACGATCTACATGTACAAAGTACATCCTATTAACCATATTTCAGTAACCAATAAATAATTATTTAGGTTGGCAAAATTCACCCTTTTAGATGTAAACTGGGAAGGTCCTGATCTGGTTTACTGTTGTGTGTGTGTGTGTAAGCACTACCATCTTTTGTAGTTTTTCAGCTTTTATCCAAATAGCAGTGCTCATCATTTCAGAAGAAGGTCACGACCAAGCTGAAATTAACACAACCGACTTGACAAAAATCTAGCAAGCTAGCTCAATTGTCTGTATCCCTTTCAATCTGCTGTTTGTCCTGCCATCCGTCCAACTGTTCATTGTGTTTTTGGGAAGCACACCAAGCAGTAAAGTGAATAAGAGGCTTACCTTCTTTAAGTGTCGCTACACAAAAGCAATAAAAACACCTCCTGTGTGATTTATAGAGCTTGTTTCATTCATTACTCTACGCTTTCACTGATCTGAGTCTTGGACGGAAGGATGTTGATCTTGCTCATTAGTACTCATTCTCATTAGTACAATGTTGGCATCATGCCATACAGTTTTTAGAGGTCTGTTTTTACATATTTTTTAAATTCAAACTCTCAAATGTATGTGTATGTTTCCTGGCACCTTAAACGCAGTCAGCATTACCTGGAAGGCTCTCTCAGCCATCACATCATTTATTGGGATGGGTGGAAAGAGCAGAGTGGGTAGTAGGATGGAGGAGGCATTTGCATTAGTCACATGCTTTTGGTTGTGATTGACAGATGCACCGAGCCAAGATTAAGGAACTGGAGGATCTGAAAAGGACCTTCAAAGAAGGCATGGATGAGCTAACAACTCTCAGAACTAAGGTGTGAAAAAAGGAACAATTGTGTTTCCATGTATATTTTATATCGCTATCCAAAAAAAGTATCTTGATCATTTTTTCTACATCCTTTGAACACAGCAGCTGCTTTGTAGTTGTGCAATTTCTTTGCATTATGTTTCAGGAGGACTGGACTAACATCATGCAATATTAACAGAAATAATTCAATATTTTCAATAACTTAGAGTAAAATCTATTTTCATTCATTTACATTAAAAGTTCAAAGGTAGCTATTTTGAATTTACTTAAAACAGCAATAATATGTATTTATTATATGTATTTCTGACAAATTTCAAAGAAACATACTTGCTTGTTGAAAAGACAAATTATTATAAACATTTTATAGAATTATTTTTTTTTATATTGTGTAAGAGAACTAATTTTATGCCTTTTCCCACAGGTGAAGTGTCTGGAGGATGAGAGGCCTCGGTGGGAGGATGAGCTGTGTAAATACAGAGAAATCATCAACAGACAGAAATCTGAGATCCAGAACCAGCGTGAGAAGCTGTGTGCCATCCAGAGGTTAGAGGAGCAGCATGAGAGGTGAGGGAGGCATCCTAAATAACCTAACCTGACAGATTTCTCGTATCCCAAAAATGACTTGACCTTCATGGCTACTGTAATCTCAGTTCCAAGTGATGGCTTAATCAGTGGTACATTCAGTCTCCTCTTTGAGAGGGTGTTTCTAAAATGGGTACATTAGGAACATCATAACTGCTTCAGAGATTTCTCAGTTGATGCTGTCTTTTAGAATTTGAGGATAGTGATGCTCTTGGGACCACCCGGCCTGGCTGTTTATAGGCCATGCTTTGCATCACTTTAGAATCTGTTTTCATTGGTTGTTTATTTGGCTTTCCATCAGTGATGATGACTCAGTTGAACATGCCTGGACATCAATAATGTAACCCGTCCTTTAGTTGTGTCCCAGTGTTACATGCTCATGTCCCTGCTGTTGATCTGTGCTGGAGCTAACAGAATTATTTATGTGTGCGTGTTTCTCCTGGGGGTTGCTCTGTGTTGTTGGGACGTGTGACTGTGTTGATGTGCTTCACCTCTGTGCCATATTGATTTTAAGAATCATACAGTTGCTGTAGTTACTGTTCTTTATGGCTATTTTTTAATACACATTCACAAATCTATTTGATACCCATTCATTGTTTGTTCTCGTATATGATGTTGTGTAGTTATTCCTTTTTCATCCTGCCAATTTGCCAACATTTCTAGTCAGCTTTTGTAATCTTGCCAACTGGCTACTGCTAAGGAGTTTTTAATGATGGTATCCTAACTGAAAGGTCTTGTTGGATTGGGTTTCACAATTGCTGTAGAAAACATGGACAAATTGCTTCCCTTCTATAAAAATGAAGACAAAATTGTCCACTACCTTGTAAAACCACAATCACAGTCTGTGCAGTAGAGACCAATGGCATAGCCAGAAACACCACCTTCTCTCAGACCAAACCTCTGAGACCACCAGCTTACAGCACAAAGTAAAGGCTTCTGTATGGGGCATTTTTCTTTGAACAGTAAAATACTCGTAACTAAACTTAAACAGGGCGAGGTTAAAGGTTATTTCTCATTGTGGGTTTACAAACATTTTATTATAAGCCGATTCTGATTTCCATTAAATCACCGCTCAGGAGCTCAGCACTATTTTTGCTGTTTGCCAAATCAAAGCTGCTACAGCCCGGTTTAACCACAGGTTGCTGCGAGAGAATCAGCATGCACTGCTGACCACAGGTTGCTGCTAGAGAATCAACATGCACTGCTGACTAAAAGAAGCAAAATAATGTTTTAAATGGTATTTGGACTCTGTCCAGACTGAGATAAGAGTGCTGGCCCAGACCGAGTCCAGCATCTAACTAGGCTTACATTAGCAGGCTGGCTAACCACTAATTATCACAATGGTCATTTTACACTAACATCAGACATGTTTCACTAGCTAACTGTCTGACCACTCAACTACAGCTTATGTCCTGCAGGCAGGTCTAGCCATGGATGTCAATCACATCATTTCTGAGTGTAACCCCGCCTTCTTACGATAGAGCATGATATGGGTTTAAAAACTTAAAATTAGAAAATTAAAATGTGCCAATATTAGCACTGGGAAAACGTACTGTTGGAATTAGACACTAGAGATGGAAAGACAGTTTAGAGGTAAAAAATTAGATGGAAAATGGTCAGTCAGATATGAAGTGCTAGATCTGTGGTGGCTTCACTTTTTAAAGACAAATTCATTGGAGTGTCTTGTTTGATTGGCTTATATAAGTAGAAGTTACCCACCCTGTCAAAGAATTGAGAATTGTAATATTATTTTAATAACAATTTCATATTTCACTTTTCACATTTCATTTTTCATATTATTTTATTAATTTAATGCAGCCGGTTTGGCAAATCTTAAGGCTACAATGGATCTGTGAAGAAAAGTAAGCATGAATTGATGTAAATGATTAGTAAGTGAGACCTTCTGAAACTGCATGCCCTCTTCAGTGATGGGACCCTTTTGCAGGTAGAAGTTTGTGAACAGTATTTTACGTTCAAAAAAGGACGTATAAATCATCACTAAAAGCATATCAATAATCAGAGATATGTATTAAATATATTGTATATGTCTATGTGTGTATTCCTTGACAGAGATGAACAGGAAATAGCATCCTTAAGGGATGAGGTGGAGAGTCTGAACTCTCAGATCACAGACCTGCAGAAGGATGTTCAGGGTGGTCGAGTGCGGGAGGCTGAGCTCCTTGGCTTCACAGAGAGGCTGACAAGTAAAAACGCACAGCTGCAGTCTGAGAGCAACGGCCTGCAGGCCCAGCTGGACCGTTTGGCCGCCAGCACAAGAGATCTGCAGAGCAGACTGGAAGAGACAGAGCGATCCCTTGCAGACATGGTGGGTTCACATCTGGTAGAAGATCATTTTATCTTACAAACCAAGTGTTCTGTAGATCTTCCTTTAGGGAATGAGTGAAAGGTTTTTTTTTCAGTGACTAAATACATGCATTAGTTTAATACCTGACATGGTGGAAGATTTGATTGTTGAATTATTTAAACAAGTTATTAATAAATATACTTCATGTCAAGGCAAGATCACACAACAAAGGCAGACCTTAGTATTTAGTTTTGGTTTTGAGAATGTGTTCTTGCCATATTTGCACGTTCAGACGGCCAGACTGAAGAAAGAGGAGCAGCAGAGGCAGGATGAAGTTCAGGCTCTCCAGGCAGAAAGGACTGCACTGCAGTCGGAGACAGCTCAGCTGAAGACGCGTGTAGAAGAGCTCAGAGATGAGCTGGTTACACAGAAGAGGAAACAGGCAGCCAACATTAAGGATCTCACAAAGCAGCTCACGCAAGGTGAGTGAAATACAGTAATATTAGCTCAGAGATTTTTTTATTTATTAATTAATTAAATCTTTTTTTAGTTTTTAAAATCCTGCACTTGAGCCTCTGTGTTTGATTCCCTCCATTATGTGGTCCAACATTTTCTTGCTGGTGGACTCCAGTTCACCATGAAAAGCAAGAGCAACAGAAATCCCACAATTGGTGACATATTTCATATAGTACTAATATGTTTCGTATATTCATGCTCACTCAGAACTTCTCAGCTCTGTTTGTGTTCACACTGTTAGACCCACACACAGCCATCAGCAATGTGAAAATGTACTTTCTCAATGTGGGATTTTTGAATTAAGCAAACCTGTTGAAAGATCCAGGCAACGACTTAACTATAATGAGTGAGAAGCTCTGAGGCTAGAACATCTACTAATTGATCTAAAACATAAACCCAAGGAGTTGTTTAAAAAAAATAGACATGATGTCTGTGTGAATGTCTATGCATTTCAAGCAGTGTATATGACTTTTTTTATTTTGGTAAAGTTCTTATTCACTATTTTAATGGGGCATTAGCATCTCTTTCCCCATCCTAACTCCCTGAGGCACTGTTGGTAATTATAAAGCCATATTGGAGCTCTCAGTGGGCTGGCGGAGGGGTTGTGCAGCAGGAACAGACAGATTGAGGTAATGTGTTCATGCCTCGCTGTGGCTGCAGGAAAAGCTGGGTTAGGCCATAGGGTGATTTCATGCCATTTTTGTTATCGGAGAGAAAAAGAGAGAGTGAAAGAAGAGAGAAAAGTGTGTGTCTGGGGACTTATTCCTACAGAGGAGACGTGGAGAACATGAAGATATTTTTAAGCAGCTCTATTTCTGCCCTTTCTCTCCAGGCTCCCGTCCGCTTCCTTTCTTCATCTCAAGGTCCAGTCCTTGAATGTGAAGTCTTTTAATTGAATGTATTTGGCGTGTGGTGAGGAAGTGCCCCGTGGGGGGGAGGGTTTTATTCTCTGCCGTATGCTCACACCAGCAGCATGGAGTGAGTTTCAGAGCAGTCAAGTGTCTCTCTTCCCTGATGCTTGGTGTGGTTCTTGGATTTGTTTTTGAGTGTGTGAGTCGAATGAAAAGAGCTGTAAGCGGACAACAGCAGCGCTAATGTATGTGCATGCACATGTGTCTCTGCCTGTTTTGATAGCTCGTAAGAAGCTGGAGCAGGTGGAGAATGGTGGCTGTGATCGAGAGGGCAGCAGCATGGGCAGTCGCTCCAGCTCCTCAGGTACACCTTTTTAAAAAAAGAAAAAAGAAAAAAAAAAAAAGAACCAACATTCTGTATCTCACAGAACCTTCATAATGATTCTCCTGACCTTCAGTTAGCCTTCTTGGAGTCACTGGTTGCCAAAATTACATGTTCTTCCTCTTAAAAAAAAAAAAAAAAAGAGTTAATCGTTGCCCCCCCCACAGTTCATCAGTCTATATAAACACGGTATTTTTAAGTATGTAAGCGATTTTTAACCAAAGCACTTCACATAATATCAGAACCTGTAAGCAGACAATCAACACTCTACTACCCCACAGGAAGAAAAATACAGCTAATGTCATTACACAGTGTGTGTAATTTTACAGAGTGTGTGCTGTCCCAGACTAGATTAGTTACAGGACTGGATCACATAAATTTTTTTTTCTTTTTTCTCCAGAAAAATCTGGTCCAGCTTTTTCTGCTTTTCAATTAAAAACATACTACTATTATGATACTAAAGTTTTGACCTTCAATACAATACTTAAAAATAAAATTTTAAAATATGTAGATTTTTTTTTATAGGTAAATTAAAAAATGTTTTCAAAGAAACATAAAATAAAACATGTATCAAATATGTATTATAATGAATAACATGTATTTGCAATGAATACTTTAAGCCAGAAGAACACCATCAAGCACAATAGCATCTTCCTCCATTAAGTTAATTTTACTAACCATAATCTATAAATTTAAAATATCTGACCGGTTTATAGACTTATGTGAAGTAGGGTAATGGAATTTTTACCACCAGACGTCTGTAATGTTAGTGACAAATACGGCTGGGATAAGAAATATCAGCATAAATGATGGGGGTAGGAGGGGCTTCATGATTTTTTTTATGCATCACTGTCACAGCAAATAAATCCATGCCACAGTTAAGTATCTTTTTGTATGTAATTGACTAAACCTCTCACTTATGCTGCCCGAAGGGACTCCTCTTAGAAGTCCTTTAGAAAATCTTTATGATTTACACACAATTTTTGACAACTTGGCAGTAACTGCAGGATAGTAGACAATAAGTGCAGATCAATATATATCAAAGTTGAGACCTTTTTAAAGGGTAGTACTTGCTGCAGCGTCTTACTCTACCACTGTGTAGTCTATGGTAATATGCCTGGTGCATATGAAATAAAATAAAATAAATGTTACAGGCCATATATCTCTCTATCTGTATGTATCTTTCATCCACCTCTTGAAGGATGTCTCATTGTCTGTGTGAGTGATCTGCTCTGTAAGAAAAGACTGTCACTTCGGTACATCTAGTGAATCTGCTGTCGCTGTGCTTTTTTTTTGTTTTTGTTTTTTTTTGCTCTGTGTGACCTTCTGGTGTGTTTCATTCACACTCACGCTTTCTCTGTCTTTCTTTCTTAGGTTCTTTGAATGCTCGAGGGAGCAGTACGGATGATCGTTCTCCTGAGAACCAGTCAGGGCCATCAGTGGTGGTGGTGGACAGCTTTCCAGAGGTTGACAAGGCGGTGTTGGTGGAGCGCATTGTGCGGCTACAGAAAGCCCATGCCCGCAAAAACGAAAAAATTGAGTTCTTGGAAGACCACATCAAACAGCTAGTGGAAGAGATCCGGAAAAAGACAAAGTGAGTGAGTGAGAGAGAGCAGGGCTGTGAAAAGAGACGTACAGAAAATCTCAGATGTGACTCTGGGTTGGACTAAGCTTTGTCAGTATTGTCAATACTGTGTGCTAAATGGCAGTTAGAGGTGTCTAATGAGAGAACAGAAGCTGTTAGAGCTTTGATTTTAGATGGTGTGGACAGAGCTGCTTGGTCTTGTCTGCCTGCCTGTCATTCCTCCTAGTCCTGACTCCCTCATCCTGTGATGCCGAGGCACCAAGACAGGCTCTGACTGACTGCGGAAGTTTTCGTTGGCCATTGTCCTTCTTGCATTTGTTGGTTTTCCCTTTGCTTATTTTTCCTTTTGCTTATTTTCCCTTCCTGACCAGCTTTGTATCTTGTTTGTCACACAGACTTTAGTCAGACAATGGGATTTGGCAGACATTGAGCTCTCTCACACGTTTGCTCATGCACATATACACACACAGACAAACACAGAACTGCCCTGTGCTCCTAGCAGATGTGTATTGGTATTTATAGTTGTTTGTTCTGGGGAAATGATGCATCGCTGAGGTTTCTAAAGATGTCTGCTGCATATTCATGTGCCCCCTCTCCTCCCTCCAAAAAAATCAATCAGGCAATATCTGTGGTCACATAGAGAAATGTCCAGTTGGTTATGGTACTCGCTGTGACACGTGGGCCATTGACACTGTCCAAGGCAGAAGAGCTGCCTGAAGGTATGATTGTCAGTACTCTTGAATAATGATTGTCTTCAAGGGACCACTTTTGCTAGCCCACATTCATTAATTGTCCCACTGCTGGACAAGATTTTGCTTATTTGGTGATCTGTAGTTTTCTCTTTTTCAGATGTAGTTTTCTATCCAAATCCAGATCCTCTTGCTGTCTCGCTCTCTCACGCTCTTCTGCTCCCCCCGACCCCCCTCGCCTTCATGCTCTCTCTGGCTCTTTTTCCTTGTTGTTCGTTCTCTCTCCCTCTCATGCTCTCTCATTTTGGCCCTCTCACACGATTTCTCTCTCTTGCTCTGTCGCTTAGACTGAAATTGGTAATAGATTTTAATGAATGGCTGTGCTGCCTATCCACAGGAATTGCTACAAATTGTTGTTATATTTGCGTGAAAGTATCTGTACATATTTTGATATTTTCTACTGACTGACAAATGTTAAAAAAGCATGGTTTATTCTTTTTGTGTGTGTGTGTGTGTGTGTGTGTGTGTGTGTGTGTGGATTTCATGGAAATGTTTCATATTTATTTTTGATCTAACATTATTTTATCTGTCTTGTTCAGTTGTAGTTTGATTGTGGGCAATCAAGGTGTCACTTGAAACTCATTCAAGAAAACTCTCCAGTAATGAAATGGAAATGAAAAGTGATGTTTCTGGTTTCTGACCAGTCATATGACTGACATATCAATCAAGCTACAACTGAGTTGTGTCTTGTTTGTCTGTGAGTTTATTTATTGCATGTGCACATCTCTGACCAGCCTGCTGCTGTAGGTGCCATCTTTTACTTTCCCTCTGCTGCTCTTATTGCTACAGCAGAGAATCAGGCCATGCCATCCTGCCCTGGCTGTAGCTGTATATAGTAACAGAAAATCAGATCATTTCAGGCCATGTTGCCACTGATGTGGTTTTGAACTTGTATCAGAAAGTAGCATTACCAGATGTCAAAATAGCGATGTAGTGGGTGATAACCCCATTACTCATAGCTTTAATTAGCTTCTCCCCGGAGAACGTGGGCATTTTCTGTAGATTCTGATTTCGAGCACTTCTGCCTGTGGCCCATCCCTTCGCATGCCAGTTGCTAAATAGGAGGCAACATTTAATTTCTTTTTTATTTTGTTTTGTTAAATACTACCGTGATGGAAAATTGGGTCCAAACGGACCCAAGATAAGTTCAAGGTAAGCCAATCCGCCTTTGTGGTGGTGATTTTGTTTGAATGTGTGCAATTTTGCCATTTCTGTCTAGCTGTGTAGTCTTTGCATACATGTCAGATCTGAGTTTAATCTTTCTTCCCATTTCTAACTTCCACTATGGAGCGTGCAGTTTGTAGTCCTTTCCCTCTCACTATTTCAGGTAGCAGGTATCCAAGGTAAATCTGTAAACTCATGCTTGTGATTGGTCCTAAATATTAATTTAACATCAAATCAGCAGTTTCTAATTTAGAAACAACATGGAGAACTCAGAGGCTGGAGGAGCCCTATGTTTATGCCTGTTCACTCAGACAGGGACCTTTTACTAGTGTGCCCTCCAATATCTTTGTCTCAAGCCATGGACTGAATAAAGCGTTAAAATCGAATTGGCCTTTATGTGGGCCGTGCGTCATTGTGGGTAAAAATGGTTTGGAAGTGGGGAGGTTGAAAAGAGAAGTAGCTCTTGGAGACGACAGAATTAAAGGGTTTGTGCCCCTCAGCCATACCTTCTAAATAAGGCCGAACCACTTGGGTGTTTCTTTTTTCGGCATTGTTTCCTTAGATATTAAAAAGAGACAACAATAATGGCAGAGAAAATAATGATTTCAAATTTCCATCAGTGCTGAGCTTTTTTCCATTCTGTTGCAAATTGAGCCACTCAAAGATAAATTAGACTTTCATAACGAGTTTTTAGGGCACAATTGCATTCAGAGGTTTTTAGCACTTTATTAAAATGTAGTTCTAAGATGTAGTGGCTATTTATCTCCAGAGTTAGGTTCTCTGTTTCTCTCTCCTGTTCGAGAACAGCCAGTGCAACAAGGTATTAAAAAGTTAATTTAGCCTGTCCAACCACTTTTGGTTATCTGCTATGTTATGCTCTTTTGCACAAAAAACCTTGGCTTCCTGCTAGCACAGCCATCTGAACATGAATGTCTTATAAAGGTCACGCTCGCAAGATAGATTTTTTATTTTTTTTACATTTTTTTAGCAGTGTAATATTGGCATCTTACACTGCAGTTCAAAAAGTTGCTCTAATGTTTCCAGTCAGCTTGCACAGGTTTATCTCTCAGTGATGGTGAGCCAGAGATAAGGTCAGGTGTCTCTGTGTAATGATGTGTGGGCTGTGCCTTTTCCTTTGTCCAGTTCCAATAGTGGCTTCACCTTTAGCCTCTTTCCTGATGAACATTAGTTGCACAGTGACCATTGTGGGGCTTTTCCAGGGCTTTACTTTTGCTGAAGGTGTGTGTGTGTGTGTGTGTGTGTGTGTGTGTGTGTGTGTGTGTGTGTGAGACCATGAGAATAAAACCTACCTGTGATGTGTGCTGCCTGTATGTTTCCTGCAGAATTATCCAGAGCTATGTACTGCGGGAGGAGTCTGGCGCCCTCTCATCTGAGGCTTCGGACTTTAACAAAGCCCACCTCAGTAAGAGGGGGGGCATCATGGCCTCTCTGTACACATCTCACCCAGCTGACAGCGGCCTCACGCTCGACCTCTCGCTGGAGATCAACCGCAAGCTCCAGGCGGTGCTAGAGGACACGCTGCTCAAGAACATCACACTGAAGGTAAGGGCGTGGTCAGTACAGTACTGAATATTCAAAACTGTATTGAAAGTTAAACTACGGTTGTGGCCAGAAGTCCGTTGCAGTCAGACTTTTTTTCTGCAGAAAAAGTGTTTGGGTTGTTTTTTTTTTTTTTTTTTTTTTTTTTTCCCCCCCACTGGGTCAATTTATACATACAGGGTCAAATTATACTCACACCCACTTAGGTTATTGATTCACAGGTGCTGACTTGCCAAGGCTTTCTAACTTTAGCGATCTACAGCTGGTAGCTTTTTGTGCCTGCATAATGTTTTTATTTTTTTTGGCAGCACTTAATTGGACTGACGCACAGTACAATATGAAAGACTGCGATGGATGATCATAGATTGTTGTGGGTGTTTTTTTTTTTTTTTTTAATTAGACAGATAATTAATAAGCAACTTGAGATTCCAAGAATATCTATTCAAAACATAATTTGTTGTAAACATGATTCAAACTCCAAATATGTTTATATACATTAAAGAAAAATAATACATTTTAATTTACAAAAGAGAGTTCTTTGTGCTTCCAGAGTGTATATTAAAGCTCTGTATAGTGAATTCAGATACTTTTAATAGTGAACTCCTGTCTTGACCTTAGAGTCAATAATCATATCGGACCTGAAAACCTGTACTGTAATACATCTAACTCCAGGTATTGTTGCCTGCCTCACTCAGTGTGTGTATGTTGTGTACTGTAAGTGATTTTCGTATCTCTTATCCACTTGCATCTTACATGTGTTGCTGTATGTTAAGTCACAGCGTGTGGTAATTTGACTATATATGGTCCACTTGGGAATCGGTTCAGTACAGCTGCCTCGCAGCGATATGTATGATGTAATCGCAGCATTTAAGTGAATGGGATTTCTAGTGATGGCTATCAGAAACAAAGCACATTGAGTGGTGATTGATGATCGAGGCACTGTGGATACGTTCCCACGCTGGACGGGCCTGCCAGCCTTCTATGAACAAGCTTCACTTTACTAGATACAGAAGATGCAGGATAGCGAGCGAGAGAGGGAGCTTTTTGATCCAGGTCACACACACGCAGAACTCTGTGCAGAAAGACTAGCGCTTTACTGTACATGGGAATGAATGAGCAGGAGGATGGAGGGAAATTAAGTGGGATTGGTGGAAGGACAGGGTGCTCAACGAGCGGAGAATGGGATTTGGGGTATTGTAGCAGGATTAGAGACATTAGGAAGAATGGTCAGGCAATCAAACTGACTTAAAGCAAAGCAACGAAAGACTAATCTTTCATTCCTGCTTTCAGGCAGTCTCACACACACACGCACACACTTTTTGCTCTGTCTTTATTTTTGTCCTTCTGTCTATCCTTCAGTCTTTATTGTGGTACTGTGTTTTTTATTGGTCAATCTTCATTTCTTCCTTTTTGCCTCTATCTGTCTTTTCCCTTCTTGCTCTCCCCTTCTGTATTTTGTTTTTTCTTTCCCGCCATCTTTCTCACATCATCTGTCTTTCTTACTTACTTATGTCTTTAGGTAGACCCTGTATATTGCTGCTTAAGTAGCACATTAAACCAACACAGCAGTGTGATTTTTGTTTCCCGCTCCACAGGAGAATCTACAAACCCTGGGTTCAGAAATCGAGAGACTGATTAAACAGCAGCGGCCGCATGAACACACTGTTAGCAGAAAGTGACAGCGCTGCTCTTGGTGGAGAGATGGGCACACTCCGGAGGAGGTGGTCTCTACAGGATATCACACCTGATGGCGGACCAAGTTTACCATGAGATCAGGTGCTCTAAAGGACCAACTTTTATGGTTATTAGCTCAAATATATACACAAAAACATTCACATGTCCAGTACATGCTTCCACATTATGCATGACCAGTTGAAAAAAGGGAGAGGCCAACCAGCCAGAAAGTCACCATCCTCTTGGGGGACACCTCCATCTTCTCGGTCATCTCTTATTTGCCATCTGGCTGACTCCTCCTTCCACATTCTCTCTCTCTCTCTCTTTTTTTTCTCTCTCACACACATGGCCAGTGTGAGCTTCTCTGTGGAATGTAGCTACTGCACCTGCCCTTTGTGGCCTGAGCCAGTCTCTCAAGCTCCCAGCTGAATTGCACAACCCAATGACTTGCAAGATATAAAGCCTGGAAGATGAATGAATGGATGAATTAATTAATGACCGGGTGAATGGGTGTCCTGATGAAGGTACTTCCATTTTCCTCTGAAGAATTGAAAGTGCTTGACCCTACTAATGGAGTCATGTTGGAAAAGGGGGATTCAACGGGTAATGGTGCATTTTAGAAGCAGAAAATGGCTTCAGACCTGCTCCTCTTTATTATCTCGCCGCGTAGAGGCGAAAGCG